>NW_023330537.1:0-46419 GCF_011100685.1 Canis lupus familiaris
AACCTGTCAGACAAAACTTGCCACACAAAACACATTATTAAGTAGTTCATTTATGTGAAATAATACAGAAATGGCATTTTCAAAATTGGATGAGGTAATTTGGTACAGGAATGATCTAAAACGACAGTTCGACATAATTAATTTGATGTGTGGGCTAGAGTTTCAGAGTATGAACAGCTCCACAGGAAACAGTTTATGAGTACAAAGGGTTATACCTTTTTTCTAAATTAAGCAATTGTGAACTTGTAGGAAATGATTAGATTTTCATGAGTTGTTAGCTGAGAGGAATTGAATGATACAAGTAGAATTACTTTTGTGTTTTAATATTAAGATGTAAACCTGCAAAATATATTTTCTAAGCCATTGTGTTGTTATTAACAACACAAATATACAAATCAAAAAAGCAAATTTATATCTAGCTCTGTTTTAATTAAAATTTAAAAAATAAAATTAAATAAGTAAAATTAAATAAAAAATGTATAAAAAAGGATTGCCTTTTTTGCTAAGACCTAGTATGATGTGTTTATGGCACTGTATAAGATATATAGAAATTAGTGCCTCTGTCTCAGCTTTTTTGATCCTGCTCTGAAAAAGCTGGCCAGAGAGAAAGGCCTAATTTTCAGATCTGGTTGTTTGCTACAGAAGGGCAGAAATCAAAAGAGCAAGCAGTAGGTCAATGTAGATCTTCACAGGATTCCAGCCACCTGTAAATCCAACCCATAAATAACCTGAAGTCTAACAGAGTAGTATTTTCATCTTTGGTTTTGAGGAAAAGATAGCAAAGTTTTGCATTTATGATAGCTTAAGTGCAAAATCAGACTATTGATCTATTCTTATCACAACTTCTACTTTGATAGTGATTCCCAAAATTACTTTATAGAAGAAAAAGGCTGTTTTTCTCAATATACCCCCAATTTTCTTACCACATCCTTAAAAATGGCTTCTTATATTTATATATGATTTTCTCCCCAAAATAAAAGACTTTTGTCTTGGCTGCATTTATTGCAAAAATAATTAAACAGTAGATATTAAAAATTGTTCCAGAAGCTGCACTAAAATGCATTATTACCTTGACTTTTAAGCTATAATAAAATAAATCTATGTTCACTGAATTTGAGATAACAAGTTCCTCAAAAAATGTTTTTGGAGTTAAAAAAAGAAAATGAAAGTAGTGAATAAAAAAAGCATTCAATATTTTCAAACAGTCTTAAGAATTATTATCAGACATAAAATTTCTCCTAACTGGCTTTTCTCTAACAATTGCTTTTCCTCTCCATTTTGGCTTTTCCTCCCATCCTGTTTTACATCTAAATCATAAGGTTATTTTTAATAAAAATTCATGTAGATTCATGTAATTATATTCATGAAATTATTGAGTCTAATGGTCAAATACACCTTATTTTAGGAATAATAAACCCTTAAAATTAGAGAGAAAGATAAACCATGAAAGACTCCTAACTCTGGCATACAAAGGATTTCAGAAGAGGAAAAAGGTAAGGGGATGGGGTGACTGGGTGACGGGCACTAAGGAAGGCATTTGATGGGATGAGCACTGGGTGTTATGCTATACATTGGCAAATTGGATTTAAACAAAAAAGGGACAAAAAAAGGAATAATATATCCTTAGCTGAACACATGTTTATGGAGGAAGAACTCGTTTGATTCAGATTAGCTTCTAATATATTTACTCCAAAGATACAGATGCAGTATATAAATGCTGCTTCTCTCTAGGGATCTTCAACTATCATCAGATGATTTCATCCTGGGTGTTAATGTGACAATGTAACTTAGTAGTTAAGGTAAGAATCACTCTGGTCCGATTCTTTGTGAACTGGGCAAATTATTCAACCCTTTGAGTATGTTTTCCACAAACAAAAAATGGCATGACTATCAGGAGATTTTATTAGGTGGTTTTATGACACAGAGGCTAGGGAAGGTAACTGGGTAGATAAGTAAGCTGTTAAACTCTGACAATGAAATTTGGTAGTGTGTCATGGTTCAAAGAGAGAGAACAGAATTGAACTTGAATGCAGGTCTAAACATATTGACAAAAGAAAAGGTCATCTATTTGAGCCAACCATTAATGCTATTGGTAATCCACATAGAGTATAATGGGAATTTGTGGCAGGAAAACACTAAAAAGAAGCATTTTGATTTGAAACTGCATTCATTTAGAGATGCTTCTCTTGTTGAATGTTGTTGCCAGCCCAACTGAGATATTTTGCATATCTCTTCAGGAGGAATTCAGTACCTAAAATAAACGTCAAGGTAGTCCTGTATCAACAGTGAATATTCCAGTACTTTGTGGTCTATGGAATGTGACATCTTCTGATGCATCTGAACTGTTTACACACTGGTACCACACAGATGGCTACTTTTCTTGGATTCACCCTTCAAGGATAACCACCAAAGTGGTTACCAAGAAGTAACTTTCCCAGAGTCTCTTCTTTATCCTTATTTCCTCACCATCAAGCTGGATTGAGTGCTTAGTATTAGTCAAAATCTTATATACAGACACTAGAAACATTGTAGATAGCTTAAGAAGAAAAGAATTTAAGTGTTATCAACAGCTCACAGTATTATTTGGAAGAGTTTACAATAATTCTCAGAAAAAAATGAAGGAAAGGATTGTCAGCTAAATTTTCAGGAAAACTTACAAAACTATGGATCAGAACAAGGTCAAGGGAGCTGCTGCCTCTACCATGATTTGCAGATCCAATAAACTGCTCCTGTGACCACTAGCTCTATTACAAGCCACCTTTGCCATAACTGGGTGGCTGTCAAATTAGAAAGCCAAGTGCTTTATTGAGAAACTGTCAGCACCAAAATGATGCAACTTCTGCTGAAACAGAAATTTTCTGCTTCTTGCCATGCTCCTCAAATAATACAATTCTTTTTCAGGTTTGTACAAGCACATATGATTGGTGGAACCTAAATCATGTACAGAATCCAAATTGCATGGTAGGATGGAAAATTCAGGTTTTTAACTCTCCTAATGTCCCTGCTTTGTCCATAGAGAATAGCATGTCTGAAGAGTTGTGAACACAGGATCTGCCACATGCCCCTTCATTTTGCTCAATAATATTTTTTATATAGGACTTACTACAGATGATAAGGATTGTAATACACTGTAGAGAGTTCTATAATTTCAAATCAGTATAGATAAGCAGGGCCTACATCATAGTAATTGCTATGATCTCATATAAAATAAGTACATAAAATACCTCCACACAGTATAATCCACATATTATGAATGCCAAAATAACTATTATTATGATTGTTATACTCTTACTTCATATCTATCTACTCTGGACTATAGATTCCTTAAGAATAGTGTCTATATCCTTAGTTTTATCCCCCTGTGCCTATTAGAGTATCTAGCATATCTACTAGGTGACAAATAAATCCTAGTAGAAGGAAGACTGCAAAAGTGTAACCAAGTGCAATCTGTGGGATAGCTTAAAGATTAATGCCATGAGAATACTAAGTGTTGCCTTGGAGTTTATTGAATGGTCTTGAATTTTAAGAAATTAGAACCATTTACATGGATAATGAAGTCAAATTATTCATTTTGTTTATTTGCAAGTAAAAAAATGAAGTGGTTAATGAGTATGCTTTTTAAAATATTAGTTATGTATTAAAAATTAGGCAGACTCTTCTGTTAACTCACATATTACTTAATTAGCAATGTTAAAGAAGGCTTTAAGCTAATCAGCAATACATTTATCTGCATATTATGTAAGCTATTTTCTTAAAATGAATTTAGCCTGCAAGGTGCCCTACTTTTTGTTATTCATAAACCCAATGGAACTTTGTTTGGTTTGTAAGAAATAAACTATCTGTATTTTATTTAAAGGATTAGGTGGGGGAATGCTTGGGGGGGTTCAGTGGTTGAGTGTCTGCCTTTGGCTCAGGTCATAATCCCTGGGTCCTGGGATGGAGTCCCACATTGGTCTCCCCAGGGGGAGCCTGCTTCTCCCTCTGCCTATGTCTCTGCCTCTCTATGTCTCTTGTGAATAAATGAATAAAATCTTTTAAAAAAATAAAGGATTAGGTAGGGAAATTTTTCACTCACCATTATGAAACTAAAGTTTGAAAATCTCAAAAACAATAAAAAAATATTAACCAACATTACCCTTTTCTATTCCATTACTTTGGTTCTGGATTTTATCTTGTTTGTACATGATTTTGTTTGGGGTAGGTTAAATTGTACGAGACTCTTAAAGTAAAAAGTGATATTTGACCATTTGTTTGATGTCTTATGTTCAGAGTGTTTCTATAGGTGTAGGCGGTTGTCCGTGCTACTAGACTATCTTCCTGAAATACCAAGATAGGGAAATTACCATTCACAACCAGGGTGATTTCCCACAAAATTTCAAATTTGCTTCAGACTTTTTTCTTTACTTTTTAGAAGATTATTTATTTATTTATTTATTTATTTATTTATTTATTTATTTATGAGAGACACAGAGAGAGAGAAGAGGCAGAGACCTAGACAGAGGGAGAATCAGGTTCCTCACAGGGAGCCCAATCCAGGACTCAATCCTGGACCCCCTGATCACCACCCTGAGCGGAAGGCAGATGTTCAACTACTGAGCCACCTGGGCACCCCAAGATTCTTGAAAAACACTGGAAATCTGTTTTTTCTGTGTTTCACATTTTTTTGCTTCATTTTTGCTAAGAAATAAAGACTCTAAAATATTTTAGTTAATCTAGGTATTTATCACCATTAAATGTTTGCAATAGCTCCCATTATATCCAGAATTTTCCTCTTTATGCTTGTGAATTCTGCATTAAATATTCTTTGAAAAATTTATTGTTCACCTGATTCCTCTTTCCTAGCCTGCATCCTCACATTCCAGGGGAGAGTATTCTTTTCCTCAGTAAGAAGACCCCCCTCTTAAAGACTATCTAAGAAGTTTCCTTTAGGATTTTACCACAAATCTATAGCTTAGTTCTCAACTGCACTACTTTTATATACATAGGACATCAGATATCCTCCTTTCAGCCTACCTTGTGAAAATAACATATTTAATTTTTAAAGATTGGGCATCACCCCTTCCTCACTGGCACAATGGAAGCTGCCGTAGCAGGGCAAAGTCTTTTGATTCTTTCCACCCTCTAGGAGAGCCATTGAGAAGAGGGCTTCTTGAGAAAGGGATTGCTTTAAGTCATTATAAAGTCTAGGGACCACACCAAAGCTGCACATGCTTGATATGAATAAGAAGAAGGCCAAAAAAGACTTGAGATTTGAGCTACAGTGAAAGCATTGACATATTCCAGAATGACATTAGGAGGTGCATAAGCAGTGAAAAACAGAAGAACACCACAAAAACTTATAAACTAAAGTGATATTTGATTCCTTGCTCACAGAGTCCAGGTAAGGAATTATGATCTGAATCCAACAGGGTTTGACTACTTGCTGTAACCAAAAACAAAATAGCCCCAGCAAATCTTAACATTTTTTTTCATTGAAAAGTCTCAAAACATAGTATTCAAAATGAGCAGGATGGAATACAAAATTACTCAACATACAAAGAACCAGGACAATTTTTTTAAGAACCAGGAAATTAAAGCAATTTTTAGGGGTGAAAAATTGAACACATACCAATAATGATATGACTAAAATGTTAGAATTTCTGGACAAAGATTTTTTTAAATAACTATTATAACTATACTCTGAGAAGAGAAAGAAAGTATTCTTGAAAGAGAAAGACAGAACTCCTCTGAAAAGCAATAGGAGATGTAAAAAGAACCAAGTGGAAATTCCATAACTGGAATTACAACAATAGTAATAAGCAAATTCATTGGAGATTCAATATCAGAGGGTAGATGACAGAGGAAAGAGTCAGTGAACATGAAGATAGATTAATAGAAATTATCAACCTGAATAACAGAGAGACTAAAACTGAAAGAAATGAGCACAGTGTCAGGTAATCTCAAAAGGGCTAACCTTAGTTTCACTGGCATTCCAGAAAGAGAGAAATACTGGTACACAAAAATATTTCTGGAGTGCCTGGATGGCACAGTTGGTTAAGCATCCACTCTTGGTTTTGGCTCAAGTCATGATCTCGGGGTCATGAGACTGAGTGCTGTGCCAGGCTCCATGTTTAGTGTGGAGTCTGCTTAAGTACTTTCCATCTTCCTCTTCCCCTTCCTCTGTGCTCTCTTTCTCTCTAAAATAAATAAAATCTTTAGGAAAATGTTTCATGAAGTAATGACATAAAACTCCCCAAATTTGGTGAAACATCTAAGTTTAATAATTCAATAAACTCAGTGAACTCAACAGGACAAATTCAAGAAATCCACACCTAGACACACCAAAATCAGACTACTGGAAGCCAAATATAAAATAGAACATGCACATATTATATATACATATAAAGTAAACTATATAGTATATATAATATAATATAATATAATATAATATAATATAATAAATATATCATATATACATACATTTTTGTATGCATAGAGAAGACATTTAGGAAAAAAGTAGCACATATCCTATAAAGAAACAGAAGATTCAAATTACTTCAGATTTTCCACCATAAAGGACAAAATTAGCTGAACAACTATATTTTAAATACTGATAACAATGATAGAAAGAAAAATGTTACCTTAATCCTACATCTAGCAAAATGATCTTTCAGAAATGAAGCCTGAAAACAAATATTTTGCCAGATGAAATAATAACAGAAAGAAACCTGAACTCTCATAAATGAAGAGAAAAAGGAAATGTGCATATATGGTTAAATAAAATAGACTTTTTTTTTTGCCCGTTAAGTTTATTAAATTGTGTGTGGCTCTTGAAAGCTAAAATTATAACATTTTCTAGTGTAAATTTCAACATAAGCAGACATAATATATATGACAACAACAAAAATGCAAGAGGGTAAAGGCCTGTATTTAGTAAGATTTCTTTATTTTACAAGGTTAAATAATAACTCTATGCAGTTTGGGTAAGTTTTTATATGCATGTTGTAATCACTAGAGAAGCATTTTTTTCCTTAAAAGACAATGTACATATTAAAATGGAATTCTAAAAATAACTCAAATAACTTTTTTAAAAAAAAAGAAGAAAAGGGCAGCCCGGGTGGCTCAGCGGTTTAGCGCCACCTTCAGCCCAGGGCATGATCCTGGAGACCCGGGATTTAGTCCGACGTTGGGCTCCCTGCATGGAGCCTGCTTCTCTCTTTGCCTGTGTCTCTGCCCCCCGAACCCCCCCCCCCCCCGCCCCTCGTCTCTCATGGATAAATAAATAAAATCTTTTTTTAAGACATATATATTTTTTAAACACATATATTTTTTACCATCCTTTCATTTATATATATATATATGTGTGTGTGTGTGTGTGTGTGTGTGTGTATATATATATATATATATTAGCATCTGCACCTATTTTTTTGCACCTATTTTTAATAATACAAACACAGTAATTGTGGTAATGCATGGAAAAGACACTTCTGTTCCTTTCCTAATAGCTGAGCTGACTGTTCACACATTTTGGCAGGGCTAGAATTACCCAGAATGATGAGTCCAGGTGGATACAGATGTATTCAGCTCAGCAATTGGCAGGAATCCAGAAGTACAGGCTTTGCCCCTTGACATTTAATACAGGGCAAAGGATATCTCTAGGTTAGGTACCTATCAAATGGTGTTGGCACAGCTTTGTGCCAATCACAGTCTTCAAATTGGTTACTTTGTCCAGGTGGGATGCAGTAAGATATGCCAGATACTCCCTGAATCTTCATTCCTTATTCTGAATTCACAAATGTGAAACATAATCAGGGCAAGGCTTGCTATGTCTGTATTGCATGACATACACTGTTGACTGTGCCACCAATATAACATCACTACTGCAAGGATATGCCATATTTGGTGGCTTGATCCGAGGTAGTTTAGTTGTCCTGGAAAGTGCCATTCAGGAACTTTGGAAATGTAGAATAGGAAAGCAAGAAGAGCAATTATATATATATATAGATATATATATATATATATAGTATATATATATCATGCCAACAGTATACTTTTTTAAGATTTATTTATTTATTTATTTATTTATTTATTTATTTTAGAGAGAGAGAGAAACACAGGTGGAAGGGGTAGAAGGAGAGAGAGAGAGAGAGAATCTCAAGCAGACTCTGCACTGACCACAGAGCCCAACATGGGGCTTGATCTCATGACCCTGAGATCATGACCCCAGTCAAAACCATGAGTCATATGCTCAACCAACTGCACCATGTAGGTGCTCCTCATGCCAACAGCATTTAAAAAAAACCTCAAGTATCTTTATAATATCAAACAAAGCAAACTTCAGAATAAAAAGAATTATTAGGGACAAAAAAACATTAAAAAATAATAAAAGTCAACTCATCAATCATAGTTGTATAATAACTCCAAATGCATATGCCTCTAAGTATAGAGCTCTAAAAGTCATGAAGGAAAAGTTAATAGCAAAAACATTAATAGATAAGTCTATAATTACACTGACTCACTTCAATACTCCATTGTCAGTAATCAATGAAATGAGCCAAAGAAAAATCAGCAAGGATAACATAATTGAAATTTGTGGAATATTCCACCCACCAAATAAACTATACATTATTTTCTAGCATTCATGAAACATTCACCAAGATAGACCACATTCTGAGTCATAAAACACACATCAATAAATACAAAATAAGTGGGCTTGTTGAAAGTATAGTCTTTGAACACAAGGAAATTAAACTAGAAATCAATAACAAAATATCTGGGTAATGCCCATCTATTTGGAAATAAACAAGACAAAACTAAATAATCCATGGGTCATGGCTCAAAGAAGATACCAAAGGGAAATTAGAAATATTTTGAAAATAGAACACAGAAAAATTTAGGGGGAAAGTGGGATAATATCCAAAATATATAAAAAATTGTACAACTCAATACCAAAAATCCCCTAATAATCCAATTAAAGATGTGTGTAAAATGTGAATAGATATTTTTTCCAAAGAAGACATACAGATGACCAATAGGCACATGGAAAGATGTTCAACATCACTAACCATCAGGGAAATGCAAATTAAAACCACAATGAGATGTCACCTCACACCTGTAAGAATGGCTAGAATAAAAAAGACAAGAAATGATACGTGTTGGTGAGGATATGGAGAGAAGGTAACCCTTGTACACTGTGGGGATGCAAACTATTGCAACCATTGTGCAAAACAGTATGGACATATGTCAAAAATTAAAAATAGAAACACCATGTGATCCAGTAATCCCACTACTGGATTACCCAAAGAAAACAAAAACATGGATTCAAAGAAATATGCACCCCCATTTTTACTGCAGCATTATTTACAAAAGCCAGGATATGGAATAACCTAAGTGTCGATCAAGAATATGGATAAAGAAGATGTGGAGTGTGTGGTGTGTGCATGTGTCACACAATGGAATATTACTAAGCGATAAAAGACAATGAAAACTTCTATCATATCACCTACATATGTGTTAGGTAGTACCTCCCTTAAAGGTAACAGCATAGAACAAGGCAAGTCTGTGCTCTAAACTCCAGTAGAAAAGTAGTAGAATTGACTCTTCTAAGACAGTGTTGGTTAATTTGAGATATAGTATTATTGAATATTTTTTATTTTTATTTATTTATTTTTAAATATTTTATTTATTTATTCATGAGAGAGAGAGAGAGAGAGAGAGAGAGGCAGAGACACAGGAGAGGGAGAAGCAGGCTCCATGCAAGGAGCCCAACATGGGAGTTAATCCCGGGACTCCAGGATCACAACCTGAGCCAAAGGCAGATGCTTAACCACTGAGCCACCCAGGTGTCCCTGAATATTTTTTAAAACACTGAATATTCATCCATCTAGCTATCATTATATAGCATGCATTTCTCCATGCAGACATCAGGAACATAAAGAAAAAAAATTAAATGCCTTCTGGTGCATTATACTCTCAGCATTCTTCTGATATACTGGTAGAGCTATCCCATTTTTAGAACAAGTTAGAATTAGTGTACACATCTTACCTGACTGCATGGGCAATGGTGTCACTAAGACTGATAACATAGGATAAAAATAATTGTGAGGGAAGATGATGAGTTCAATTTTATGTGAAAAGCTTGGATATGGGAATATATCTACACTTATAAGAGGCCTAGAAGAAACTTACATGTGTGTCACAATCTTTACTAGGCCATGGGTTGGTATCCTATGAGCCTAATCAAGCAGTAATAGAAGGCAGGTGTAAGGGTCTAGATGAGTAAGAGTTTTCTTATATATGTGTTAACATGACTGCTACTGTAGCCTAATGACCAGTGACAGTAGGCTCTGATCTACTAAATGGCTAAGACCATTGAAAATTATCAACACTCTGGTGAGATCAGAGGGAATTGTGAAGTGAGTAACTTGATCCACTTTCTTGATTCCTTGGTCTTATATACATGATTTACACTTTTCTTTTGCTGATCAAACAGTAAAAAGAAGTGAAAATAAATTTAAACCTAGTCTGATTGGTCATTCTTACTGAACCTGTAACCCAGACCTGACCTGCTTCTATGGTCTGGCCTACCTTCTTGTATTTAAATTCCTAACTATGGGCAAAATCATGTAGAATATGGAGAACAGTAAGTTGAAGACAAAACTCCTTATTAAGTGCCATTATTATTTTTAGAACTTATGTATTAGTATATTTATGGGGACCCATGGTGGTCCTAGAGGTATGTCACTCAGATTCCCTTAAGGAGGGCTTGCTACAAAGGAGCATAACTGGCTGACAATCTCTAGCTACTGCTCCTTTGTACCTGACGGTGTTACACTGAGGCCTCCATGTGACTGCCCCCCTCAAACCCCATCATGCTTCCTCACTGCTCTGGAACAACTACATATGGTGAGGGTATCAGTGCAAGTCCATCTCTGCCTGAAGCAAGACAGCTGTGATAGGTACTCTTTGCTCAAGAACTTTCCATGGGCCTAGCTTTTTCAGGGCTGCCCTGCTAATGGAGGCTCTTCTTACTCAATGAATCCACCTTCCTTTTCTTGCTCCTTTCATAAATTTCAGACCTGCACTGCTTTACGTAAATTTACCACCTAATCCTGCTCCAGGCTCGCTTTATCCTTCACAGGCATGTCTCCTCATCAATCACTTGCAGCTCAAGTAATTTTGTCTCAGCCCCCACTTTCAGGAGGAATCAAGGTGTGTCAAAATGTGATCTTCATAATGAAAACAAAAGCAATGGTGTTTCTTCAAACCTTATGATTTTGTAATATAAAAGTTCATCGGCAAACACATATTATCTATGATGAACAAGACAGTAGAGATTTTGGAGAATGAATGAAAATTCTACTTGTGTGATGAAATTATCCATTTCCCAGTGTTTCTTACATATAGAGTAGGGCTGAGCAAGACTATTCACAAGCATTATTGTGGGGATTAAATGCCATGAAACATGTCAAAGCATATAATAATTACTAATTAAATATCAATTATTCCTCCTCTTCTCCAACTCTATGCTCTGCCCCATTCTCAGGCTTTTTTAGTCCTTTGGATTTTACCTTTATTTAATTGTATTTTCATAATACTCTATACTAAGTAGACTCTGGAACACCATGCTTCTTTCACAGTGTGAAAAGATCGATGTAGGGTCAGAACTCAGGACTCTGAATTTCTGTCTTCCTCTCACAGATCTTACAAGATCCAAGATGCACACATATGAGCCTTGGCTTTATCCTCACAGTAAGTTAATGCTAGAAGAGGTAGGCCAATTTTCCACAGAGAATGAATTCTAATAATATCAGATTAGTACAAAATAGTGGCATCTTAGTGAGCCATACCTTTTTTCCTCTTTGCTGCTGTTGTTGCTGAAAAACATAATCTGAGGGTAGCTATTCTTTTCTCATTATTGATTTTTCTGCACTTTCATTATTTTGGATCAGGTAAATGCTGGTTTTTTTGTTGGTTTACAGAAAGGACATATCAAACAGAGATTTACAGCTCCCAAAGAGACCAGCCTTAAAGATAATATTTCAATGGTGGTGAATAAACAGACAAATATCTAATGGGGTAAAGCCAGACCTTCTTGCTCCATTTGATCAGAAAGCTCAGTGTCAGTATTTGTAATAACTGAGGTTTGAAATATTTATTTCAGAAAGCCTGCACCTAGCTTATATACTTTTATGTAATAGAATGATATAGTAAAAAGAGCAAATGCTCTGGAATTACTCAGACCTAGTTTTAAATGTATGCTACGCTTTTTTTTTTTTTTTTTTTTTTACTGTGTGATTGTGCATGTTTTTAAACCCCATTGGTCTCAGTATTTTTATTAGAAAAAGTAGATGAAGTAGTGTCAAAAAGACACTATAATCATGTACATAGGAATATGTAGTTTCTAAGTACATCAAATAAGATGATATATATAAAATATCAAATACTCTGCAAGATATAAAATAAGGACTTAAGCAAGTTCTTATCAATGGGCTACTGACCATTTGAAAAAGTCCCTTCATTCATTTATTCAACAAATATTTGCTGAATATTCCCTTTGGGTCAGATGATAATCTAGACACTAGCATCCAGGGATAAACAAAGATCTTGCTCCCAGATAAATATTTAACAACAATATATGATACAGAAGGGTAAACACATCAAGTAGTTATATGTTGCAAGGTAGTCTTCTAGATTGGGTGTCAGTGGTCGTTGAGGATGTGACATTTGAACTGAGAACTGAATGACACAAGGAAGAGGCAAATCATGCATAGAGTGAGAAGTGGAGTGTTCCAAAGACAAGAGCAAATGCAAAGCCTAGAGACTGCAGTTTGCTGCAGATGTTTCAGAATCAGACAGTTTTCATAGTAAAGAGAGTGGTAGGAAATGAGATGGAGACGATCCATGAGAGAGTCACTGAAGGTCGTGTTAAAGAACCTAACATTCTAAATGTGATCAAACTCCATTGGAGAATTTTGAGCAGAAGGCTACCCAAGCCAAAAAGACTTCCTTTTTTAAGTTCTTGGTTTGAGAACAATTATCGAGTGGTAGGAGTAAAGGCAGGGAGGCTGGTGAAGGTCATGGAAGTAGCCTCAGCAAGACATGATGGATGTTTGGTCTCATAGCATTGATAAAGGCTAGTAGAAATGGAGATATTCTGGATAAGAATATCTCCCTCTCCCTCTGCGCCTCTCCACAACTCAAGCACTCACTCTCTCTCTCTCTCTCTTTCCCATATGCTCTCTCTCTCTCAAATAAATAAAATCTTTTTTAAAAAAAGAAAAAGAATGAATGAAATGAAACTTTGTTCAATGAAACTGAAATTTTGTTTGTTTTCTGAACTTTGAAATACATGCAAATGTTGAAAAACACTATAGTGAATCTGATTCACTCAGCACCCATCTTCTACTACTTAAACATACAGCCAAGCTTGACACCCACTCCCTATGAATTACTTTGATGTGAACTCCAGATATCTTATTATCTGGAGTTATATAAAATATATATAATATAAATATATTTATATTTATATAAAGTATAAATAATATATTTCTAAAAAGGAAGAACCCCTTAAATACTTTAACCATAGTACTATAAAACTAACAATACTACTAAATTAGCACACCACCACCAAATTAACAATAAAATCATTGAAATCTGGTTAGTGCTTATATTTGTCTGAATAGCTTATGATTTGTTTTTCTAGTTTATTTAAATGAGGATCTACTACAGTATATACATTGCAATTTATTGATGTACCTGTTAAATCTCTTTTGATCTAAGCTTACAATTTTCTTTTTCTTTGTCTCTCTCCTCTCTTTCCCTTTTCTTTTTCTGATTACAGCTCATTTTCAAATTATTCTGTAGATTGATAGGTACAGATTGAAATTTTTCCTTTTTTTTTTTGGCTAGGCTATTTCACAGATGGTTTGATTTATCACCATTAGGTGATAACCAATGTCTTGTTCTCCCTTTTTATAATAGTAATAGTCATTAATTATGTCTGTCAGATCCATTAATCTGAAAATTCAAATTTCTTCTTCATTTTTGGCTAGAACACTTCTATAAAAAGATCCTGCCCCTCAGCAACTTTTGGTTACAGTGAGGTATAGATAAATATTTAAATCTTTCATTTTACTGACTTTAAGTGTCCTCTAAAGGTGACCAACGAGGTTTATGTTTATTGTTTAAATAATTATGAACTTATGGATTTAAATACATTTGATGATCAAATTACCTTTTACCTTCGAGGCTCTCTTCAGTTTGGCTCTGGAGTCATTTTCACACAAAATTTGGACTGCTTCCAATCTTCCTGGCATGACAAAATGAATCAAGGTTTATCAGGTGCACTTCCTGCTGCAGATTGGGTGCTTGCCATTTCTCTAGAGAGTTCTAATTCCTTTCAGTTGGAAAGAAGATTGGAAAGACATAATCCAGAATCTGAAGATATCATTGCCCCTGGATTGCTCATTATTTCTATGACTTTTTAGTAGGCAGAGAAAACATATGTAATTTTTTAAAAGATAAAAACACAACATAAGATGCTACTGACGTTTTTATTTCAAAGTCAAGCTTACAAGTTTTTGCTTGATGTCATTGGTTTTTTACCTTATCTCTTTCTAACCACTTCAAAAATTTGATTTTTAATGATAACAAAGCAATTACCTGATATCTCCTGCAGTGTGTGTGTATGTACATGTGTGCATACAATAGTCTTAAACAATAGTCTTAAAATAAAATTATGAATACAATCTTCAAAGGTAAAAATACAGAAAGCAGTTTAAGGTATTTTTGCTTCCTTATCCTTAAGGAATATACAATCAAATAACTGAGCTTAAAAGTCACATGGAATATTTCTCTAGGAATAGTATGCTACCAAATAGACACAAGTTAGGTTCATTGGTTTAATTTCTATTTTGAGTTTTAGTTATGGCTTTTTAAAAAGATTATTTAATTTTTATAACTGTCAAGGTTCTCATTACTCATCGTAGTTATATTCCATAAAGTCTTCAGGAACACTGAATTAGAGAATGCAAATTATTTCTCCTAAGGGAAGTACAAGGGGAGGTTCCTGTGAACCTCTGATTTACTTTTTGTAAACTGATCAATACATAATCTTGTTTTATGTGCACTTCTGTTTAAAGACACCTTATTTAACATATATTGTTGGTTCATTAACATTGATCTCATAGCCAACACCAGTGTAACTCATGCCTGAACAGTTTATCTAACACATATCATCTTCAGAAGGCACATCACAGCCTCCTTGCACTTATGGACATGGGACAGCATGCTGCACTAGGCTTGGGCCATTTTAAACCATGAAATCACCATCATAAAACACAAGAAACAGAAAATACAGCACTAAATAGATCACAAAAAGGACACTTGTTTCCAGTATGAGAAATGAAATACGAAGGCAGAATGCAGCTTTGTTCTACATCAGCTGGGACGTTGATGGCAAGTCCACATTTTTGCTGCTCTGAGAAATTTTTCCCGCGGTACACTGTTAAAGCCTGTGAGATTTACTGAGAAAAGGAACACTGGGGAGAGACAAAGATTTCGAATGAGACGACAAAACTTCAGTTCCCTCCAAGTTAAGCTTCACATGCTTAATTCATTTCCAGTTGGAATTGTGAGGTAGAATACTGAATTGATGGCAGAATTACTGTTGGAGGTAAAATACCAGGCGTCGTCAGATAGATGATGTTATTTAAAGGTGTGAGACTGGATTTAAACTACTGGTAGAATGATTAAGAGGTCTGAGAACTTAAATCTGAGACATTTTATCAGTAAGGAGCTGAGAAAAGAAGAAAACTGAGAGTAAATATTTTGAAAGGTGTGACCCATTAAATAAGAGAAACCAACAGAGTGTGATGTCTCCGGTGCCAAATGAAGTAAATGTCAAAATACACAACAGTCCCAAATGTTGTAGAAAACTTGGATTAAGGGCACCTGGATGGCTCAGTTGGTAAAGCATCTGCCTTCGGCTCAAGTCATGATCCCGAGTTCCTGGGATTGAGCCTTGTGTCAGGCTCCTTGTTCAGCAGGGAGCCTGCTTCTCCCACTCCCTCTCTGCCTGCTTCTCTGCTTGTGCTCTCTGTCAAACAAATTAATAAAATCTCTTTTTTTAAAAGAAAACTTGAATTAGGTAAGACCTGTTAGTTCCTATTAGATTTGGCACTACAGAGATTATTGAGATCCTTGAGAAAAGATTCTGAAGTGTGAGGGCATAAGAGTGATTCCTTTCATTGAAGTATTTTTTTTTTTTTAAACAAAATGATGGCAGGGAGCTAGCATTGGCTAAATAAATGTCTTTATAGGGATGGGGAATAGATCATGAAAGCCAATTCCTTATGTAGACTAGAGATGCTGGAATTCAGTTCATTAGCAGAGGGCAGATCTTAGAAAGGAGAATAAACTTTCATCCATGGAAAGAAGAAAGATATATGGAAACAGATGCAAGTATATTTATATATGTTGTCGTTCTGAAATTTGAAATCATGTTTTTGTTGCATCTACTTCCTAATAAAATATGAAATTCTCTTGTCTCCATGAAATAAGAAAACTTGCATATAAGAAAGCATTAGGAGAGGCTGGAAAAAAAGCAAGAGAAAATACATACCCAAGTGAGTGAGAGCCCTATAATACCTCAGCTTATATTCACATTTCAGCTTCAGTATCCTGCCTTGTTGCCGTCTCTGCATGGAGCTTCAGAATATCTAGCCTGTACACACATAAGTTTTAACTGTCTTGCCACAGTGCCCATTGTGTGGTGAGCCCCAGAACCCCTTGGTTTGCATCCACTTCAGGAATTAGAAAAAGAACAAACAAAGCCCAAGGTGAGCAGGAGGATGGAAATAATAATATCAGAACAGAGCTAAAAGAGACTTAAAATCAATAGAAAAGATCATGGAAAACAAAAACTAGTTCTTTCAAATAATAAGCAAAATGGATAAGCCCTTAGCCAGACTCATCAGGAAAAAGAAAGGACTCAAATCAATAAAATCAGAAATGAAAGAGAAGTTAACAACTAACACCACAGAAATACAAATATTATAAGAGCATATTATGAAAAATTATATGTCAACAAATTGGACAACCTAGAAAAAAATCAATAAATTCCTAGACATATATAATTTTCTAAAAATGAGTCAGGAACAATTAATAAATTTGAACAGATCAATCACTAAAAATGAAATAGAAGTGATAATCAAAAAACTACCAAAAAATGAAAGCCAGAAACTTATGGATTCATAGGTGAATTCTACTGAAAAAGAATTTATACTTAGTCTCCTCAAACTATTCCAAAAAATAGTGAGGAAGTAAAACTTCCAAATACATTCTACTAAGACAGATTTCCCTGATATCAAGACCAAAGACACCATAAAAAAAAAGAAAACTAGGGTATCCCTGGGTGGCTCAGCAGTTCAGCACCTGCCTTTGGCCCAGGGTGTGATTCTGGGGTCCCAGGATCGAGTCCCGCGTCGGGTTCCCTGCATCAAGCCTGCTTCTCTCTCTGCCTGTGTCTCTCATGAATAAATAAATAAAATATTAAAAAAAAGAAAGTCTTCAGCCCTAGTGTTCTGATAGGGCAGGGTGGGCTGCAGAGAGAAGGTGGTATTTCCTTTCCCTTTCCTTTTCCCTTTCCCTTTCCCTTTCCCGTTCCCTTTCCCCTTTCCTTTCCTTTCCTTTCCTTTCCTTTCCTTTCCTTTCCTTTCCTTTCCTTTCCTTTGTTTTGTCTCTCTTTAGCCTTTGTTTGTTTGCTTTGTTTCTTAAATTCCACCTGTGAGTGAAATCATATAGTATCTGTATTTCTCTAATTTGGCTTAGCATTATACTCTCTAGCTCTACCCAGGTCATGGCAAATGGCAAGGTCTCATTCTTTTTCATGGATAAATAATATTCCAGTGTGTGTGTATGTGTGTATCACATCTTATATTTTTATCATATATATCACATCTTCTTTATTCATTAATCTATCAATGGACATTTTGGCTGTTTCCATAATTTGGCTATTGTAAATAATATTGCTATAAACATAGGGGTGCATGTATCTCTTTGAATTAGTGTTTTCATATTCTTGGGGTAAATATCCAGTAGTGTAGTTAGTAGATTGTATTCAATTCCAGTTTTCAAGATATTGATTATGATATGCCTAATTGATCTTGTGACTCACCAAAGGTCATACATACATTTTAAAACAATGGTCTAGGGTGTGACTATGGAGGCTAGTGAGCAAGATAAGGTATATAGAGAGTGGTGGGCTCATAGATTTTTTTAAAGACCATGGAATGATTAATTAAGGGGGAGGGAAAGAATGAATGACAGGAACATGGAAGATCACTGAAGCCAGCAGGATAAATGCATCACTGAGGGATGGCCATTCATCTCACAATGGTGTATTATCAGGTTCCTGGTGAAGAAAAGATTCTTCTAGTAATGTATATTTATTTATCTTTATAAATTCTATACTTACTGAGTGAACAAATGATTGCCCTCTAAAGATACAAATATACTCTTATAGTGAAGGCACATAGAAATACTGAAAGCAAAATTCCACTGCAGGAGATAATCACATAAGGAAAGGAGTGCCTCTCTAGGATTGCATTCTGGAAGTGATGGATATTTTCTATTTAGATAAGAGTGTATGAATTTCTTGGTCTGCGTTATAAAAAGATGTGGTTTCTTTTTTTTTTTTTTTTTTTTAAAGATGTGGTTTCTAGAAGGATTCTAGAGGGTGTTAAAATGTCCCTGTTCTTGAAAGAAATATACTAGAAAGTGAAATGGTATCTCAAATAAAAGAAATAATGTTACATTTTAAACAAATTCCACAGTCTCTAACTGCAATTGTGTCTGTTACTAACATGTTTTAGATTTATTTTTCTTTGGTTATTCCTTAGTATTCAACTGAAATAAAAAAAAATAATATAGAGGTGCCTGGGTTTCTTAGTTGGTTAAGTGTCTGCCTTCAGCTCAGGTCATCATCTCAGGGTCCTGGGATCAAGCCTCCATCAGGCTCCATGCTCAGTGGGGAGTTTGCTTCTCCCTCTCCCTTGCCCCTACCCTTGCTCATTCTCTTTCTCTCATTCTTGCTCACTCTCTCAAATAAATAAAATCTTTTTTTAAAAAAATTTAAAAAATAGTAATTTACAATCTGTCTCAGTTGTGCTAAGTGAGATAAACTAAAAGGTATTTAATTTTTCACAGATTAGGTTGAAAATAGAAAAAAAAGTGTTGGCAATGCCTTTGAGGTCATATAGGTGATGGTAATGATACTAAAATCAAGGAAACCCAAAAGAAAGATGATGAAACAAAGGGGCAGAGCTGGAGTCATTTGATCACCTGGCTCCAGGACTAATTTAGTTATCTGTGTTTTACATTTATTAAGGAATACACCTTTCCCTTACATTGATGAGTCTAAGATCTATAAAAGGTAAAATATTTGAAATTCTACAGATAAATGGAAGAAATGGCCTACTTAAAAATTAGTAAAGTCACTTAATTAACATGTTTTTATCGAGGCCCTTTTACATGGCAGGTAATATGCAAGGTGCTCATTTAAGAAAATAAAACAAAATGAAAAATTTCTTACAATTAAAAACCTTTAAAGACTCTTTAAGATAAATTACCATTTTTGTAAGAACAATACAACACTTATTTTTATACTTCTATTGGTGTCCTCTTCTTTAAAGTAGATTTATAAAATGAGTATTGTAGTGACTTCAGAGCTAAAATTACTTAGGGAGGCTGCCGTATTAATCAACTACTTCTCTATTTCAACGCTATTTCAAACAAATGCTTTTCTCCCCTCACATTGGTGCCATTTCTAAAGTAGGAAAACTTTAATTTGGAAGACTAATATAAAACAATTTCTTATATATTATATAATTTATATATAATGAAAGATATATGAAAATATGTAGATATATTTACATATATGTAGATATGATTTATGTATCACATAACATTGCCAAGTTAAAAGGAGCAAGATCCATGAGATTTAAAGAAAAGTAGAAAGAAAAGTCCTGGGATTGTTAGTCACTGGAGGTCTATATCTCTCATTGACACTTGGCACCTTCCCTCTGATGTGGATGAATGCAGCTGCAGCTCTCTGCCAACTATAATTTAGTTGGCAGTAATTCTACCCTAGCAGAGGGCACATGATTGCTACTTATCCAGCAGAAACAAAGGGAATGTGATGTATAATTCCATGTTCATGCTACTTCTTCATTACTATATTTTATAAATCATTTATTCTTTCTGCTTTATTTTAAACTTAGGTATTTGCGCCTGGCATGATATGTTGTATTCTAAACTACCAACAAAGTACTCAGAGAAATCAACCAAAAATAAGAGTCATAATAGAAATAATAAATTAAGAAGCTGATACTTAATGGGTCATTATTACCATTTGACAGGTAGTGTGTAAAGCACTTTGTATGTATCACTCATGTAAATGCAGTAACCTATAAAATATGCATTACTCTTGCCATTTTGTGGATGAAGAAACTGAGAACTGGATAAAATAACTAACCTGCTGAAAACTACATACTAGTATATTGCAGTTTATTTTATTTATTTATTTTATTTTATTTTATTATTTTATTTTATTTTATTTTATTTTATTTTATTTTATTATTTTTAAAAGATTTTATTTATCTATTCATGAGAGACACAGAGAAGGAGAGAGAGAGGCAGAGAGACACAGGCAGAGGGAGAAGCAGGCTCCATGCAGGGAGCCCGATGTGGGACTCGATCCCGGGTCTCCAGGATCAGGCCCTGGGCTGAAGGCGGCGCTAAACCGCTGAGCCACCGGGGTGCCCTATATTGCAGTTTAAAGACTGGCTTTCTCTCTCTGTGTTAGGATGTAAAGTGTGTTCCAGTGTTATATTTTATGTCTCTCCAAAAGGATTAGTAAAAGACTGATCGGGAGAATAAAAAAATGCAGCACCTATTTACTCAACTATTTAAATCTCAGTAAGGAAGAATTATGGCATTAATGTGTTTTTAAAAAACCTGATAGATCACTGATAAAAATTCAATGCTGATTTTTTTTTTTAAAGCCAGGCAATAGCACCTCAAAATATTAAGGAATTTGTATCAGAGCTTTAGTTTACTACAGAAGTCAGCATAAAAAGAATATTGATTAGCAAATCAATACATTTTTTGAAAGGTCTTAAACTGTAAGAGAAGATTTCTAAAACTCTTTAAATGATAAAATACCAATTGGAAACATCGATCAAACTGTTTTCGAAGACTGACATCATGTGTGTATTTTCTACTCAGTACTCAAAATGAACATCAAAAATTAAAATTACTGTATTTCCATAGGGAAATGAAAACATGAATTTAAGCTCAGCAGCAGGATTAAATCAAATTTTATAATGTTGTTGCAGAATTGCAGTTTGCTCTGCATAATTTTACATTAGCTTAGATTCTCTAATTTTTTTCTTTTTTTTCTTTCCCTCAGCCAGGCAGACATATTTTCCTTTTATTCTCAGCTGCAAATTCTGAGATTGCAACTTCTTTCTTATATATTTATGTGTTCTTCACAGAAAATAACACAGTCTTCTAACTAAAAATAGAATTTTCCTTGGACATATCCTAGATGAAATGTTATGAAATAGATTTTGGAGGTTGCTTGATAGTATAAGAAGGCAAGAAAAATACTGTGTGAGAGAGGTAAGAATGATTTTTCATTAAGTCCATTGAATAATGTTATATTAGCTTTTTTAAAATTGTTTCACCTCTTTTGTTAAGTAATATAGTCAGGAAGTTGGTATACATTTATGAGAGATTAAAAGTCAGGATCCATGCTCTAGCTTACAAATCCCTTTATTAATATCCATGACCACTCATAATGTATATCCTCATGTACTCATAATAATGTGCCCATAATGTATTTTAATCTATTTGTCAGATTTCCATACACTGAGCCCCTATGGGTATCTATAGCATTCAGAGGATCCTAAACACATACTCCATGACTGCATACAATAGATGATAAATATAAATTTGTTTTTGAATGGATGACTGCACATGTATAATAATAAATTTGGTCCATACTTTGATACTTTTTAGGATACAGTTATTCAGTATAGAATCAAATTATTGCTGTTCTTGGTGATGATAGTCTTTTCATGTAAAACACAATATTGGGGCTGTCCATTTTAACTTGCATTATTTTAGAAATAGAATTTATATTTTTTATTATCATGAGGATAAAATATTTTCAACATTATTATTTGAAAATAATGAAAGTGAGAGGAGGGGCAAGATGGCTGAAGAGTAGGGTCCCCAAGTCACCTGTCTCCACCAAATTACCTAGATAACCTTCAAATCATCCTGAAAATCTACGAATTCGGCCTGAGATTTAAAGAGAGACCAGGGATCCCTGCGTGGCGCAGCGGTTTGGCGCCTGCCTTTGGCCCAGGGCGCGATCCTGGAGACCCGGAATCGAATCCATCAGGCTCCCGGTGCATGGAGCCTGCTTCTCCCTCTGCCTGTGTCTCTGCCTCTCTCTCTCTCTCTCTCTGTGACTATCATAAATAAATTTAAAAAATTAAAAAAAATAAAATAAATAAAGAGAGACCAGCTGGAACGCTACAGTGAGAAGAGTTCGCGCTTCTATCAAGGTAGGAAGACGGGGAAAAAGAAATAAAGAAACAAGAGGCCTCCAAGGGGGAGGGGCCCCGCGAGGAGCCGGGCTGAGGCCGGGGCGAGTGTCCCCAGGACAGGAGAGCCCCGTCCCGGAGACGCAGGAGCTGCACCGACCTTCCCGGGCGGAAAGGGGCCCGCAGGGAGGTGGAGCAGGACCCAGGGGACGGGGATGCCCTCGGGCTCCCGGGGACACTGACAGACACCTGCGCCCCGGGAGAGCGCCCCGAGCTCCCTAAGGGCTGCAGCGCGCACGGCGGGACCCGGAGCAGCTCGGGGGCGCTCGGGGGCGGCTCCGCGGAGGGCGCTGTGGGGCGGGGGCAGCTCGGGGGCTCGGGGGCGGCACCGCGGAGGGGGCTGCGGGGCGGGGGCAGCTCTGGGGGGGCTCGGGGGCGGCTGCACGGAGGGGGCTGCGGGGCGGGAGCGCGAATCCACCAGCGCAGGCTCCGGAGCACAGGGCGCCGGGACACAGCCCGGGATCCCGCCTCCCCACGGGACAGGCAGAGGCCGGGAGGGCCCAGGACAGCGAGGACGCTCCTGCCCCAGCTGAGCACATCAGCGGCCCCGCCCCGGAGCCTCCAGGCCCTGCAGACGGAGAGCTCCGGAGTTACTGTGGGAGCTGAATCCAGGTTTCCAGAGCTGCCCCGCCACTGGGGCTGTTCCTCCTGCGGCCTCACGGGGTAAACAACCCCCACTGAGCCCTGCACCAGGCAGGGGGAGGAGCAGCTCCCCCAAGTGCTAACACCTGAATATCAGCACAACAGGCCCCTCCCCCAGAAGACCAGCTAGAAGGACAAGTTCCAGGGGAAGTCAAGGGACTTAAAGTACACAGAATCAGAAGATACTCCCCGGTGTGTGTTTTTGTTTTTTTTTTTGTTTTTTTTTTTTTTTGCTTTTTGATTTCTGTTTGCTTCCGCCACCCTTTTTTCCCTTTCATTCTTTTTCTTTCTCTTTTTCTTCTCTGTTTCCTTTTTTTCTTCCTTTTTTCTTTTTTTCTTTTCTTTCCTTCTCTCTCTCTCTTTTTCTCCTTTTCCCAATACAACTTGTTTTTGGCCACTCAGCACTGAGCAAAATGACTAGAAGGAAAACCTCACCTCAAAAGAAAGAATCAGAAACAGTCCTCTCTCCCACACAGTTACAAAATGTGGATTACAATTCAATGTCAGAAAGCCAATTCAGAAGCACTATTATATAGCTACTGGTGGCTCTAGAAAAAAGCATAAAGGACTCAAGAGACTTCATGACTGCAGAATTTAGATCCAATCAGGCAGAAATTAAAAATCAATTGAATGAGATGCAATCCAAACTAGAAGTCCTAACTTTGAGGGTTAATGAGGTGGAAGAACGAGTAAGTGACATGGAAGACAAGTTGATGGCAAGAGGGAAACTGAGGAAAAAAGAGACAATTAAAAGACCATGAGGTTAGATTAAGGGAAATAAATGACAGCCTGAGGAAGAAAAACCTACGTTTAATTGGGGTTCCCGAGGGCGCCGAAAGGGACAGAGGGCCAGAATATGAGAATATGTATTTGAACAAATTCTAGCTGAAAACTTTCCTAATCTGGGAAGGGAAACAGGCATTCAGATCCAGGAAATAGAGAGATCCCCCCCTAAAATCAATAAAAACCATTCAACACCTCGACATTTAATAGTGAAGCTTGCAAATTCCAAAGATAAAGAGAAGATCCTTAAAGCAGCAAGAGACAAGAAATCCCTGACTTTTATGGGGAGGAGTATTAGGGGAAAAGCAGACCTCTCCACAGAGACCTGGCAGGCCAGAAAGGGCTGGCAGGATATATTCAGGGTCCTAAATGAGAAGAACATGCAACCAAGAATACTTTATCCAGCAAGGCTCTCATTCAAAATGGAAGGAGAGATAAAGACCTTCCAAGACAGGCAGCAACTGAAAGAATATGTGAACTCCAAACCAGCTCTGCAAGAAATTTTAAGGGGGACTCTTAAAATTCCCCTTTAAGAAGAAGTTCAATGGAACAATCCACAAAAACAAGGACTGAATAGATATCACGATGACACTAAACTCATATCTCTCAATAGTAACTCTGAATGTGAACTGGCTTAATGACCCCATCAAAAGGCGCAGGGTTTCAGACTGGATAAAAAAGCGGGACCCATCTATTTGCTGTCTACAAGAGACTCATTTTAGACAGAAGGACACCTACAGCCTGAAAATAAAAGGTTGGAGAACCATTTACCATTCGAATGGTCCTCAAAAGAAAGCAGGGGTAGCCATCCTTATATCAGATAAACTAAAATTTACCCCGAAGACTTTAGTGAGAGATGAAGAGGGACACTATATCATACTTAAAGGATCTATTCAACAAGAGGACTTAACAATCCTCAATATATATGCCCCGAATGTGGGAGCTGCCAAATATATCAATCAATTATTAACCAAAGTGATGAAATACTTAGATAATAATACACTTATACTTGGTGACTTCAATCTAGCTCTTTCTATACTCGATAGGTCTTCTAAGCACAACATCTCCAAAGAAACGAGAGCTTTAAATGATACACTGGACCAGATGGATTTCACAGATATCTACAGAACTTTACATCCAAACTCAACTGAATACACATTCTTCTCAAGCGCACATGGAACTTTCTCCAGAATAGACCACATATTGGGACACAAATCGGGTCTGAACCGATACCAAAAGATTGGGATCTTCCCCTGCATATTCTCAGACCATAATGCCTTGAAATTAGAACTAAATCACAACAAGAAGTTTGGAAGGACCTCAAACACGTGGAGGCTAAGGACCATCTTGCTAAAAGATGAAAGGGTCAACCAGGAAATTGAGGAAGAATTAAAAAGTTTCATGGAAACTAATGAGAATGAAGGTACAACCATTCAAAATCTTTGGGATGCAGCAAAAGCAGTCCTAAGGGGGAAATACATCGCAATACAAGCATCCATTCAAAAACTGGAAAGAACTCAAATACAAAAGCTAACCTTACACATAAGGGAGCTAGAGAAAAAACAGCAAATAGATTCTACACCCAGGAGAAGAAGAGAGTTACTAAATATTCGAGCAGAACTCAATGAAATCGAGACCAGAAGAAGTGTGGAACAGATCAACGGAACCAGGAGTTGGTTCTTTGAAAGAATTAATAAGATAGATAAACCAAAAGCCAGCCTTATTAAAAAGAAGAGAGAGAAGACTCAAATTAATAAAATCATGAATGAGAAAGGAGAGATCACTACCAACACCAAGGATATACAAACGATTTTAAAAACATTTTATGAACAGCTATACGCCAATAAATTAGGCAATCTAGAAGAAATGGACGCATTTCTGGAAAGCCACAAACTACCAAAACTGGAACAGGAAGAAATAGAAAACCTGAACAGGCCAATAACCAGGGAGGAAATTGAAGCAGTCATCAAAAACCTCCCAAGACACAAGAGTCCAGGGCCAGATGGCTTCCCAGGGGAATTCTATCAAACGTTTAAAGAAGAAACCATACCTATTCTCCTAAAGCTGTTTGGAAAGATAGAAAGAGATGGAGTACTTCCAAATCCATTCTATGAGGCCAGCATCACCTTAATTCCAAAACCAGACAAAGACCCCACCAAAAAGGAGAATTACAGACCAATATCCCTGATGAACATGGATGCAAAAATTCTCAACAAGATACTAGCCAATAGGATCCAACAGTACATTAAAAAAATTATTCACCAAGACCAAGTAGGATTTATCCCCGGGACACAAGGCTGGTTCAACACTTGTAAAACAATGTGATTCATCATATCAGCAAGAGAAAAACCAAGAACCATATGATCCTCTCATTAGATGCAGAGAAAGCATTTGACAAAATACAGCATCCATTCCTGATCAAAACTCTTCAGGGTGTAGGGATAGAGGGAACTTTCCTCGACATCTTAAAAGCCATCTACGAAAAGCCCACAGCAAATATCATTCTCAGTGGGGAAGCACTGGGAGCCTTTCCCCTAAGATCAGGAACAAGACAGGGATGTCCACTCTCACCACTGCTATTCAACATAGTACTGGAAGTCCTAGCCTCAGCAATCAGGTAACAAAAAGACATTAAAGGCATTCAAATTGGCAAAGAAGAAGTCAAACTCTCCCTCTTCGCCGATGACATGATACTCTACCTAGAAAACCCAAAAGCCTCCACCCCAAGATTGCTAGAACTCATACAGCAATTTGGCAGTGTGGCAGGATACAAAATCAATGCCCAGAAATCAATGGCATTTCTATACACTAACAATGAGACTGAAGAAAGAGAAATTAAGGAGTCAGTCCCATTTACAATTGCACCCAAAAGCATAAGATACCTAGGAATAAACCTCACCAAAGAGGTAAAGGATCTATACCCTAAAAACTATAGAACACTTCTGAAAGAAATTGAGGAAGACACAAAGAGATGGAAAAATATTCCATGCTCATGGATTGTTAGAATTAATATTGTGAAAATGCCAATGTTACCCAGGGCAATATACACGTTTAATGCAATCCCTATCAAAATACCATGGACTTTCTTCAGAGAGTTAGAACAAATTATTTTAAGATTTGTGTGGAAGCAGAAAAGACCCCGAATAGCCAGGGGAATTTTAAAAAAGAAAACCATATCTGGGGGCATCACAATGCCAGATTTCAGGTTGTACTACAAAGCTGTGGTCATCAAGACAGTGTGGTACTGGCACAAAAACAGACACAGAGATCAATGGAACAGAATAGAGAACCCAGAAGTGGACCCTGAACTTTATGGTCAACTAATATTCGATAAAGGAGGAAAGACTATCCATTGGAAGAAAGACAGTCTCTTCAATAAATGGTGCTGGGAAAATTGGACATCCACATGCAGAAGAATGAAACTAGACCACTCTCTTGCACCATACACAAAGATAAACTCAAAATGGATGAAAGATCTAAATGTGAGACAAGATTCCATCAAAATCCTAGAGGAGGACACAGGCAACACCCTTTTTGAACTCGGCCACAGTAACTTCTTGCAAGATACATCCACGAAGGCAAAAGAAACAAAAGCAAACATGAACTATTGGGACTTCATCAAGATAAGAAGCTTTTGCACAGCAAAGGATACAGTCAACAAAACTCAAAGACAACCTACAGAATGGGAGAAGATATTTGCAAATGACCTATCAGATAAAGGGCTAGTTTCCAAGATCTATAAAGAACTTCTTAAACTCAACACCAAAGAAACAAACAATCCAATCATGAAATGGGCAAAAGACATGAACAGAAATCTCACCGAGGAAGACATAGACATGGCCAACATGCACGTGAGAAAATGCTCTGCATCACTTGCCATCAGGGAAATACAAATCAAAACCACAATGAGATACCACCTCACACCAGTCAGAATGGGGCAAATTAACAAGGCAGGAAACCACAAATGTTGGAGAGGATGCGGAGAAAAGGGAACCCTCTTACACTGTTGGTGGGAATGTGACCTGGTACAGCCACTCTGGAAAACTGTGTGGAGGTTCCTCAAAGAGTTAAAAATAGACCTGCCCTACGACCCAGCAATTGCACTGCTGGGGATTTACCCCAAAGATTCAGATGCAATGAAACGCCGGGATACCTGCACCCCGATGTTTATAGCAGCAATGTCCACAATAGCCAAACTGTGGAAGGAGCCTCGGTGTCCATCAAAAGATGAATGGATAAAGAAGATGTGGTCTATGTATACAATGGAATATTACTCAGCCATTAGAAACGACAAATACCCACCATTTGCTTCAACTTGGATGGAGCTAGAGGGTATTATGCTGAGTGAAATAAGTCAATCGGAGAAGGACAAACATTATATGGTCTCATTCATTTGGGGAATATAAAAAACAGTGAAAGGGAATAAAGGGGAAAGGAGAAAAATGAGTGGGAAATATCAGAAAGGGAGACAGAACATGAAAGGCTCCTAACTCTGGGAAATGAACTAGGGGTGGTGGAAGGTGAGGAGGGTGGGGGGTGGGGGTGAGTGGGTGACAGGCACTGAGGGGGACACTTGATGGGGGTGTTATTCTGTATGTTGGTAAATTGAACACCAATAAAAAATTAATATATTAAAAAATGAAAATAATGAAAGCATAAGATAATTAAAATATTGATAATCACTCCCAATATTTGGGGGAATATGTTTTTAAATATAATGAAAATATATAATATATATAAAGTGTGCATATATGTGTGTGTGTGTGTATATATATATATATATATATATATAAAATTAGAATCTTTCATCCTGCTCTTCTCATCTTCTTCTCACCAATATTCACTGCATTGCAGTCTACTATATAATCTTCCTTGCACTCAGGGCAGCCAACATCCCTAGTCAAATAGTATCCACAGCAATTGAAATTTTATTCTAAATATATATGCATTTGTATTTATATCTTATACACATCTTATGTATTTATAGTTTAAGTATGTATATTCACTTATGTTATAAATATGTATTTCTGTATTTAGAATAAAATTAACTATATAGGATATCTATCTTATCTATCTATCTATCTAATCTAGAGCAAAATCTAAATTTTAGTGAATACTGTTTGGTTAAGTGAATGACCAGTGCCCTAAGTGAAAGAGAGATCAAACTTGGCTAGTAGATTAGTATAAGCTAGTAGGATAGTAGATTTTGTGATTCTGGAAGGCCTTGGGTTTCTTGTGGTTCTAAGGAGGATGAATGAATCAACAAGAAAAGAAACAGATATTTCAAAAATAAGGTGTTGACTGAGTACAAATTTAGGGTGTGTTATTACAAAAGGAAATTTGTTATCAAGAATGTTGGGTGATTATCATGAGGTTAATCTAAATATTTTTTAAATTTTGTTTTAGAATGTAAGGAGCTCTCAAACCTCTAGCAAAGACCTTCTAACTAACCTCTATGATTCAGTTTCTTCCAGAAATAAGAAAACATGTAACTCTTTTTTTAAAGTGATTTTATTTATTTATTTGGCAGGGAGAGAGTGAGCATGACCAGGGGAAGTGGCAGGCAAAGGGAGAGGGAGAAACAGGCTCCCCACTGAGCCCAAAGCCAGACATGGGGCTGGATCCCAGGACCCTGAAATCATGGCCTGGTCAAAGGCAGACATGTAACCAAGTAAGCCACCCAGTGCCCTGAAAATACTTAACTCTTTTGACACGTGTAGTTAAAATTATTTTATGCCTATAGGAATGGCATGGATTAAAACAATGGATTAAGTGATAAGTATTTCATTTTTGTTGGCTAACTGACATTATTCTTGTATATAAGCTGGGTTCTGGACACTTTGTGATCAAAAGATAAAGTCAAACTCATTAGAAATTCAGAGAAGATTTTTAAAAAATCGTGATTAATGGACTGGATGAAATGGTTTATGGAGAAATAGTGAAAAACAAATGACCAAAAGCATGGTTCAGAATTTATGAAAAATGTGTGAATCTCAAGTTTCTCACGTAAAGAGAGTTTTTTGATGTTTTTTTTTTTTAATTTAATTGCTTCCACATGCATAAGAGAAAAGTTGTTATCTGAGCCAGAGGTCTCAGTGTATTGCAAACACATGCATTGCTTTAAAAATGCAAAACCAAGTAAAAGCAGAAGAAATTTCCAGGCCTGAGGAGAAGAATTATCCTAGAAACATTGCTGAATGTGAAAAAAATTTTAGAAATTTATTTACAAATCAATTAGGCAAGTTGTCGTTCTTTAAAAAACATCAGCAATGCCATACCTGAAGAAATTATTTACCAAGGACCTTAAAAGACACACAACTGACAAGGAAGACAATTGCTACAACTTTCCTTAAAGTTAACATGAACATCAGCTCACATAATCAGAGAACAGTTCTCTGATCTCATTTCCTTAGTCTGTAAAATGTGAACAATATTAGAATCTCCTCCCTAAGGTACTATTTGCAAAACCCCACTCTACATACTGTGAAACATCATAAAGAGTGGGTTAACCATGAAGAGTCTCCAAGAAAGGTGGTAGGGCCACTATGAACAAACTCTGATTAATACTATGTACTTTTCAGAGTTAGGAACATTTGAATGAAATGGGGTAGATAATTATTTTGTGATTTGAGAAGGAAAATGCTGAAGAAGGTAAAAATTCATTGAGTACCTACCATATGCAAACCATAGTGTTGGTGCCTCATATAAGATTTTATTTAAGTTTCATAATAACCTTGTACTTACAGTCTATCACCTATGTGAATCAAACAGAAAACTGAGGCTTAGATTATATAAATTGATACATATACATCTACATATAGAATTCCTATGAGTTAGTAAGAAATTGAGGTGAGAAATTAAACTTATCCCAGTTTGACCAGAGAGTGAGTGCAGTAGGTATGTCTGGTTTTAAACACTGCAATCTTCTCAAAAAACATTGCAAAATCAGTTTATGTCCAAATATCTCTTTTGTCAGCATTATACCAAATTGGAATGATGTCAACTAATTACCTTTGAAGTTAAGCAATGAAAAGTTTTTCTTTTTTTTTTCTTTTCAAAATTTAATCTTCTTAAGATATGTCAAACTACTAATGCATTTAATGATAAAAAATAATATTTAAGCATTTCATAGATGGATTGCCATGAGGTAGGTGCTCTTTTCCTTCTCCATGTTTAAATCTTCAATAAGGAAAAAGTTATAAGAAAGTCCTTTCTTTTAAAGTCTTAACATTTTACTTTTCTCAGAAATATTTTATTTTCAAAAGACATGAAAAGGCTGGAAGCAAAGTAAATCAGTTTCTTATTATAGAATATAAGGCACCCTGATTCAGATATGCAGGATCTGGTGCCAAAATCAGGTATGCAGGACTGCCTCTGTTTCTTTCTTTTCAGTTGTAGTCTGTTTCCTTTGAGTTCAATTCTTTCTCTCTCAGGCCCTAATGGAAGAATTTTCTAGAGATAGAATCTTTGTGTTTCTCCCCAAATTCATATACCAAAACCCTAATCCCCATATGATAATACTAGGAAGTAGGGCATTTGGGAGGTAATTAGGTTTAGAGAAGGTTATGAAGGTGAGATCCTCATGACGAGAGACCTCTCTCTCTCTCTCTCTCCACCTAGAGAATGCAGGAAGAAGGCAGCCATCTGTGACAGTGGGCACTAGGAACTGAATCAACTATCATCTTGACCTTGGTCTTTCTATCCTCCAGAACTAGGGGAAATAAATGTCTGCTGTTTAAGCCACTCAGTCTATGGTATCCTGTCATAATAGCTCAAAGTGACAAAGACCCCACCATAGGTCCTGGCTTATCTGGTCCCTAAATTTCAATCTCAGAGGGAGAGAGACTCTCTCCCAGTGATCATGTAAATTCATGCAAAGACACTCCCACTTGCCTTCACGGGGTCATGAGCCTGCCCATTTCTGTGGTGGTAGAGGCAGAGGCGCCTAAAGAGGTTATGATCAATAGTGAAATAACATGCTCAAAAGACCATCTTACAAGCGATGTGTTCAGGAAATGTTAATTCTCAGTATTAATTGTTACATTTTAGATAAGACCCTCTCTGCAGAGCTAACTTGTATTAGGAGAGGCATTTGAGGCAAAGGTCCTTTTTATCACTTTTTATGTCACTTAAAGATAATCATAAGATTTTAGAAGAAGCAGAATCCATATCAGAACAGAACAGAAATTATTCCATTTTATTTTATTTTTTATTAAGTAATCTCTACACCAAATATGGGGCTTGAACTCATGATCCCGAGACTAAGTTATTCCAGAATACCTAGTGATTACTTATTTCTACTTCTTTTTAAGCAATGAAGAACTCTTTTATGTAAAAATATTTCACCATGTTGATTTACTGGAAATGTATTAAATGAAAAAATACTAAAAATTAGTATTTACAATTTCTTAGTCAAAATATAATTTTAAAATAGCATAAAATATACAACATGAGGCAGACAATTTACTTAGCAGTAAATATTTTAAGGTTGACAGGCCATATGGTCTCTGTTTAAACTATTTAACTGTCATTGCAGTGTGAAGCAGGCATAGAAAATACAGAAATTAATGGATATGGTTATGTTCCAAAGAAACATTATTATAAATTGAGGCTGCAGGCTAGATTTTGCCCATGGGCCATAGCGTGTTGACCCCTGCTACCGATAGTAATGCTTCTCACACACATACAGTTCCAAATTGTTGGAAGTACCTCCATGGAATCACAGTATGGTGTTCTTTTTGCTGTTCAAAAATTATTCTCTTTCTTTTAGGCCCGTGGTAGGTAGGTTGTATTTCTCAACTCCTCTTGAAATTAAGCATGGCCAATGTGTCTTGTTTTTGGAAAAAAAAAAAAAGTGGCAAGTAAAATGGCCATGTGTTCCTTCTGGGAAGAAACATGAGAAGCCAATGCATAGCTTGCCATGTTCTATTCCCACTGCCCTAATGACTTTAAAAACATGTACTGAGATTCTTTTTCTAAATGTTAGGATGAGCAGAATCTTCCTGGTGCCTTTCTTTGGACATATAAGGTGTATGAGGAATACAATTTAATTTTTTAATTTTTTTAAAGACTTCATTTATTTGACAAAAAGAGAGAGAGAAAGAGAGAGAGAGAAAGAGCCTATGCAGGAGAACAGGGGGAGTGGCAGAGGGAGAGGGAGAAGCAGGCTTTCTGTGGGGCTCAATCCCAGGACCCCAGGATCACGACCTGAATCAAAGACAGATGCTTAACCAACTGAGCCATCCAGGTGCCCCAATTAGTTTTTTTTTAAATGACTAGGATTATAGGGTTGCTTTCTTTTTGTAGCATAGCCTAATCCATCCTGAATGATATCTCTAGTTCTATTGACCCACAGGTTGAGAATCCCTAATTTTACCTCAATAAATGGAGTTGTTTTAGAAGAAATGAATATATATCCATATAATGTCAGACACATTTTAGGCACTGGGTATACATTGTTGAACAAAATATTTCATAGAATGTTAGACAGTAAGAGATGCTATGCAGAAAATAAAGATGGATAATGGAAGAGAAGCTTATGGAAAGATGATAATTGAAAGATTAACCACCTAACTATGGGGAAAACTGGAGTGTGGATGAATCTCACTATGAGAGCAATCAGCAAGTAAGTGCCTGCAGAAGCAAATGCGCTCTCTCCCTCTATCCCAATCTCTCCTCTATCTCTATCTCCTTCTCATTTCTGTTTCTCTTTATATATTGGCTTTATAGTCTTTCACTATACAGCAGCTGCTCCACAGGGCAGGAATCATGGCTCCTAAGAGTTGCCAAATCTCACCTCACAGAGCTTGTACCCCCAGATAGGGAGAGAATTTTAATTCTCAATTTCAGTTTCAGAAATCCTTGGGAGTGTATTGAGTGTGTGTATTGAGGGATCAGTTTCCCATAGATGAAGGACAATATCATAAGTATCCACTAACATACATTAACATTTATTCTTTTATACTAATATATATTACACTGAATATATCTCTCATTCCACTTGAAGCACTTCGTATGTCTTGGCTAATACTTTCATTTTCCTTGGCATCACAAAAATTCCTCAAAGGACTGTTTTTTTTACCATAGTTATGCCTTTGGTGGAGACTACTTGAAAGTAAGAGTTAAGATTCTGTTGCTTAGACTAGAAAAAACAGGCAAGTATCCTCTTTACAGAATCTAATACCCTTTACTTTAACAAAGGGTATCTCTATATGGCTATGACAATATTAGATTATTTGAAAGAGAACACTTTCCAATTTCTTAAATCACACCTGGATATGTAGTATCCACCTTCAAGGTTGTCCTGCCTCAGCCTTAGAGTATCTTCTAGACATGGGAATTCTGTGCCTCATACCTCTAACATATGCACAATGTTCTATCTACATGTATTGATGAAGCTTACTATTCAAGAAAAAATAGATCTCACAGATTATTAAATGTTGTTTTTTCTAAAAAGTTATTGAGAAGAAAAATTCTGAAAGCATTAATGTTTTTGTTGAGTGTTGAGCTGTTAGTGAAATGAAAGAAGTTAAGAGTAAAAACAACTCCTGAAGCAATCTCAGATTTCTTCTTGGAAATGTGAATGGAAGAAAAAGCTGCTGAGCAAACATCATGTCTATGTGGCACTGCCTGTAGTAATACTCTGTATGCAAACCCTGTCAAATGGTATTTGGGGACTGTAGGCCAAAGCCGTGGGAAATATTCATTGGGCAGTAATATCAAGCCCAAGAGCAGACATCCCTCTGGTTTTTAAATCAGCAAAGAAAGAAGGGCAATTAGCACTCTATATGGAAATGGAATTCTCGATAGAGATGGGTGAGTACAATCAATACTCATAATTGGGGAGAGCACTTCAGACAGCTGCATGTAGTGTGACACAGTTCCTAGTGATCACAGCACTGAGGCAGCTGCCAGAGCTTCCTATGGACAGTCAAACTCAGAAGCAGGCTATTATTGAACGTGAGATTGAGTTATGTTTCTCAAATTCTTAAAAGCTTGCAGACCCTTTTTAAAGGAAGAGACTATCCTTTAGAGAAATTTCATATAGTTGGGTAAAATAAATAGACATTTTCTACTTGCTCAAGTGTACCTTGTTTCAGTTATTAAACTGTAAACATCTTGGGAACATTAAGTAGCTGTATTAAGAAAGATAGAATGGGATTTTGGAAAGTCAGAAGGCTGGCAGACATAACAAGCAGCCAGGTAATGGAAGTCCTACAGGTGAAGTGGACCTGGGCTTTAAAATATATACTTCTCAGATGTCAGTTAAAGAAACACATTAAATAACAGAAAATTATAATTTAGTGACATTTTTTGTATATTTTTAAATTGGAGTTCGATTTGCCAACATGTAGCATAACACCCAGTGCTATTCCCATCAAGTGTCCCCCTCAGTGCCTGTCACCCAGTCACCCCATCCCCCCGCCCACCTCCCTTTCCACTACCCCTTGTTCGTTTCCCAGAGTTAGGAGTCTCTCATGTTCTGTCACCCTCACTGATATTTCCCACTCATTTTCTCTCCTTTCCCCTTTAATCCCTTTCACTATTTTTTATATTCCCCAAATGAATGAGACCATATAATGTTATTCTTCTCTGATTGACTTACTTCACTTAGCATAATACCTTCCAGTTCTATCCACATTGAAGCAAATGGTAGGTATTTGTCGTTTCTAATGGCTGAGTAATATTCCATTGTATACATAGACTACATATTCTTTATCCATTCATCTTTTGATGGACACCGAGGCTCCTTCCACAGTTTGGCTAATGTGGATATTGCTGCTATGAACATTGGGGTGCAGGTGTCCTGCCGTTTCCCTGCATCTATATCTTTGGAGTAAATCTTTTTTTTTTCCTTTTAATAAGACAAGAATAATAAGGCTGTCTAATTTAATAAGGCTGTCTAATGGTTTATCTATCTTATTAATTCTTTTAAAGAACCAACTTCTGGTTTTGTTGATCTCTTCTACAGTTCTTCTGGTCTCTATTTCATTGAGTTCTGCTAGAATCTTTATTAACTCTCTTCTTCTGCTGGGTGTAGGTTTTATTTGCTTTTCTTTCTCCAGTTCCTTTAGGTGAGAGGTTAGCTTGTGTATTGGAGTTTTCCCAATTTTTTGAGGGATGCTTGTGTTGCAATGCATTTCCCTCTCAGAACTGCTTTTGCTGTATCCCAAAGATATTGAACGGTTGTATCTTCATTTTCATTAGTTTCCATGAATCTTTTTAATTCTTCTCTAATTTCTTGGTTGACCCTTTCATCTTTTAGCAGGATGGTCTTTAACCTCAACGTGTTTGAGTTTCTTCCAAATTTCTTCTTGTGATTGAGCTCAAGTTTCAAAGCATTATGGTCTGAAAATATGCAGGGAACAAACCCAATCTTCTGATATCGGTTGAGACCTGATTTGTGACCCAGTATGTAGTCTATTCGGGAGAAAGTTCCATGTGCACTTGAGAAGAATGTGTGTTCAGTTGCGTTTGGATGCAAAGTTCTGTATATATCTGTGAAATCTATCTGGTCCAGTATATCATTTAAAGCTCTTGTTTCTTTGGAGATGTTGTGCTTAGAATATCTGTCATTTGCAGAGTGTGCCCTGTTGAAGTCTCCTATTATTAGTGTATTATTAATTATGTCTTTACTTTGGTTGTTGATTGATATACTTGGCAGCTCCCACCTTAGAGGCATAAATATTCACGACTGTTAGATCTTCTTGTTGGATAGACCCTTTAAGTATGATACAGTGTCCCACTTCATCTCTTACTACAGTCTTTGGGATAAACTTTAATTTATCTGATATGAGGATTGCTACCCCAGCTTTCTTTCGAGGACCATTTGAATGATAAATTGTTCTCCAGCTTTGCATTTTCAGGCTATAGGTGTCCTGTAGGTCTAAAATGAGTGTTTTGTAGACAGCAAATAGATGGGTCTTCCTTTTTCATCCAGTCTGAAACCCTGCGTCTTTTGACAGGATCATTTAGCCCATTCACGTTCAGAGTTACTATTGAATGATATGAATTTAGTGTTATCGTAATACCTATTCAGTCCCTGTTTTTATGGATTATTTCTTAGGGCTTCCTATTTCTTTTACAGGGTTCCCCTTAATATTTCTTGCAGAGCTGGTTTGGTGGTCACATATTCTTTCAGTTTCTGCTCATCTTAAAGCTCTTTATCTCTCCTTCTATTCTGAATGAGAGCCTTGCTGGATAAAGTATTCTTGGCTGCATGTTCTCATTTAGGACCCTGAATATATCCTGCCAGCCCTTTCTGGCCTGCCAGGTCTCTGTGGAGAGGTCTGCTGTTAATCTCATATTTCTCCCCATATATGTTAGGGATCTCTTGTCTTTTGCTGCTTTAAGGATTTTCTCTTTATCTTTGGAGTTTGCAGGTTTCACTATTGAATGTCGAGGTGTTGAATGATTTTTATTGATTTTGAGGGGGGGGACCTCTTATCTCCTGGATCTGAATGCCTATTTCCCTCCCTAAATTAGGGAAGTTCTCAGCTATGGTTTGTTCAAATATGCTTTCTGGCCCTCTGGCCCTCCTGGCACTCTCTGGAACCTCAATTATACATAGATTTTTCCTTCTGAGGCTGTCATTTATTTCCCTTAACATTTCCTCATGGTCTCTTATTTTTTTTCTCTTTTTTCCTCAGCTTCCTTTGTTGCCATCAACTTGTCTTCTTTGTCACTCACTCTTTCTTCTACCTCATTAATCCTCATCATTAGGACCTCCAGTTTGGATTGCATATCATTTAATTGTTTTTTTAATTTCAGCCTGATTAGATCTAACTTTTGCAGTCATGAAGTCTATTGAGTCCTTTATGCTTTTTTTTTTTTCCAGAGCCACCAGTAGCTTTATAATTGTGCTTCTGAATTGGCTTTCTGACATCAAATTGTAATCCAAATTCTGCAAATCTGTGGCAGAGAGTACTGTCTGATTCTTTCTTTTGTGGGGTGAGTTCTTCTTTCTAGTTATTTTGCTCAGTGCAGAGTGCCTGTATGAGCGGCTGAGTCAAGAATATCAACCACATCCTAAGTAAATTTCACCCTAGATGATTCTGCCAAGATCAGAGACCAGAAATTGAAAACAAAGATAGAAGGAAATAAAACAAAAGGACACTAAAGTGAAAAACAAAATTTAAAACAACGTAGTAAAAAATAAAAGGCGAGGAAACCTGAAGAAGATGAGAAAGAAAAAAAAAAAAAAGAAAAAGAAAAAAAGAGAAGAAATAGGGAGCAGGGACTGGGAGATGATGGTGAAGAAGTTGTAGTGGGGGGGGGAGAATGTAGTCTACCCGAGGAATCCTAGAGGGTGATCCTCTTGTTTCTGAGTATATTATGTTCTGTATATTAGAAGATGCTTAATCCCAAAATTATATAAACCAGAAATACTTGTAAAGGGCCCCAACTTTGGCCACCAAAACATAAATGAGATAAAAGAGGGGGGCAGAATGGAATGAGGAATCTCACAGAATGAACCAGCATGTTATACCACTTGGTTCTGGGTGCATACTGGTCATGTTTTAGAAGGCATTAACTTCCGCCATTGTAGAACAAAATGAGGCAGAGAAAACAAAAAACACGAAACAAAACAAAACATATCTTGTATATCTCCCCAAATTAAGTTGAGTATGTTGAAGGGAATCTAGAAGTGGAAAGTATATCTAGGACCTATAATTGTAGAAATATGAAAGTCAAAAAGGAACAATCATAAAAATGAAGACGTGGTAAAACATTGTACTTAAGGTGGAAAAGAGAAAAAAATTGGAAATTTACAGTCTGATATAAAATTGAGTTGTCCTGGGAAAAGGAAGAAAAAAAAAAAAAAGGAGGGCTATCCTCTGGTTCTGTATACTGTAGATCCCTTGACTTCCCCTGGAGCTTTCCAGTGCTGCTCAGTCAAGAACTTGCTCATCCCCTGTCCTCCCAGCTGGTCTTCTGGGGGAGGGGCCTGCTGTGCTGATTCTCAGGTGTGTGCACCTGGGGGAACTGCCCTGCCCCCTGCCAGGTGCACAGCTCAGTGGGAGCTGTTTACCCCAGAGGCCTCTGTTCCCTGGCGGCCCCCCTGCATTCCAGGCACAGGGGGACACCAGGAGGAACAACCAACAGTGGCAGCGGCCAGTTCTCCAGCCCTGGAGTCAGCTCCCGCAGTAACTCCCGCGGTCTCCCAGTCCGCACTGGCCTGGATGCTCCGGGGCGGAGGGCGCTGATCTGCACAGCTTGGGGGCGCCCAGTGGCAGGAGCGTCCTCGCTGTCCTGGGCCCTCTGGCCTCCGCCTGTCCCAGGGGAGTGCAGGATCCTGGGCTGTGTCCCCCGGCGCCCTGGGTTCCAGGGCCTGTGCTGCTGGAATCGCGCTCCCAGGGGCCCCGGCTCCCGAAGGCAACAGGGCACAGCCCCCTCCCCGCGGAGCCCCCACTGGACCCACCGGCTTCTCCTGAGGCCCCGCCAGTGCGCTCCAGCCCTTTACCGAGCTCAGCCCGTGGTGTGTGGTGCGCTCTCCCCCGGGGCGCCCCTCCTCTGTTAGTGACCCCAGGACACTGGAGGCTCCACTCCCCCCCTGTAATCCTGCCCGATTTCCCTGCTGAGCGCCTTTCCATCTGGGAAGAATACCGTGGGGATTTTTTAAGTTTAAGTTCCCGCTTCTCCGGGGCTGGGCTTTCCTCTCCCCTAGGCTCTCCCCTAGGCTCTCTCCCCCCCCCCCCTTAGCCCTCCCCCACTAGATTCTTTTTTATCCCCCCCCCCCCACCTTGTTAGAAGCGAAAACCCTTCTCTCTGTAGCGTTCCAGCTGTTCACTCTTTAAATCTCAGGTCGAATTTATAGGTTTTCAGGATGGTTTGAAAGTTATCTGGGTAAGTTGGTGGGGCCACGTGACTTGGGGACCCTATTCCTCCACTATCTTGCCCTGCCCCCCCAATTTAGTGACATTTCTATAAATTGGGTGTTGGAGCCCATGATTTGAGAAATTACGCAAAAATATCTCCCTGAGCCTTCTGACCTGCTACAATTCCTCCTCTTTCTCTGGAGGCCAACATGGCATGCAAACTTGTCAACTAATAAGGGACCTAATTTATTTGAAATGTGTCCTACATAGTAGCAGTTCCTAAAATACACTTTCCAAAAGATGGTAAGGTCTGGTCATTACAAGAATGTTTAAAAAAAAAAAAAAAGATTTCGTTTATTTATTTGAGAGACAGGAGAGAGAGAGAGAGTGAGAGAGAGAGAGAGAGAATGAACAGGGGAGAGGAACAGAGGAAGAGGGAGAAGCCGACTCCCACTCAGCAGGGACCCAATGTGGGGCTCCATCCCAGGACCCCAAAATCATGACCTGAGCGGACCTTAACTGACAGAGCCACAAAATGGATCATCACAAAAATGCTTTATAACTAAGATTCGATTCTCTACTGATTTAAAATATGTTCATGTTCCTTTTCAAAGCGCTGCTCTTTCTCTGTTTATTTTTATTTCTTACCTTTTTTTTTTTCTTAATGGATCATTCAATGGGAAGAGAAAAAGGTTAGAGACTTTGATTTACCTTCACCATACACTCTTGTGTTTCAGTTGTTTACATGAATGTGGCAAATTCAGTTTGCTTTTTAAAATGTATTTTCCTGGGTGCCACTGGAGCATAGGCTTTTTTTTGCATTTATAATAGCAAAGTACATTTGATCAATTATCAGAAAAACACAAGGGTCATTGGTGTGGTGAATGTATGTATTTTTATTATTTGAAGTTTCCACATAATCTATCTCCATTGAGTAAAAAGAATATGAGAGATTGTTGTATTTAGTAAAACACAGTTTAAAATAATTTTCATTCTAGAACCATTCACAACCATAGATATTTAGCACTTTTTTCAACTATCTTAGTTATTTTTCAGCCAGAGCTTATTTTTCCCCAAATTTTTATTTAAATTCTAGTTAGTAAAAAACAAAACTCTAGTTAGTTAACATATAGTGTAATATTGGATTCAGAAGTAGTATTTAGTGATTTGCCACTCACATATAACACCCAATGCTCATTATAGCAAATGGCCTCCTTAATACCCCTCACCCATGAACCCATTGCCCCCATAATTTTCTCCATCCAGCCTCAGCTTATTCTCTATCATTAAGAGTATCTTATGGTTTTCCTTTCTTCTTTTTCCTTCTTTCTTTTTTTCGCTTCCCACATGTTCATCTGTTTTGTTTCCTACATTTCAAATGAGTGAAATCATATGGTATTTGTCTTTCTCCGACTGACTTATTTAGCATAAAATACTCTAGTTCCATTCAACTTGCTGCAAATGGCAAGATTTTATTCTTTTTGATGCTGAGTAATATTTCAGTGTGTGGGGGGGAGTATTTATATATGCCACATATTCTTTATCCATTCATCAGTTGATGAATACTTGGGCTCTCTCCATAGTTTGGCTATTGTGGATAATGGCCGCTAAAAACATTGGGTGCATGTGCCCCTTTGAATCAATATTTTTGTATCCTTCGGGTAAATACCTAATAGTGCAATTGCTAGATTATAGGGTAATTCCCTTCTTTTAAAGATTTATTTATTTATATGAGAGAGAGAGAGACAGAGCACATGCTCACATGAGCAGGGAGAGGGGCAGAGGGAGAAAGAGGAAAGGCAGACTCCCTGCTGAGTGTGGAGCCCCATGTGGAGCTTGATCCCAGGACCTCCGAGATCATGACCTGAGCCAGAGTCAGACACTTAACTGACTGAGCCACCCAGGTGCCCCAGGGGTGCTATTTTTAACTTTTTGAGGAACCTCCATACTGTTTTCAGAGTGGTTGCACCAGTTTGCATTCCCACCAACAGTGGCAAGAGGGTTCCCCTTTCTCCACATCTTTGTCAATACCTCTTGTTTCCTGTGTTGTTAATTTTAGCCAGAGCTGAAATTATAGTGGAAATTTTCTTTCAGTATTATTATAAATAAGGCATTTCCTTCATTTTGCTTTCTTATTTTTTTCCTCTTAAAAAAATTTTTTTTTTTTTAAATGACAGCTCTGACTTTCTTTGACTTCAGACTTGGAAAGGGCAGTAGGAATGTGAACGAGTATTGTTTCTTCCCTAAATTGCTAACATGAATGTAAAGTTTAAGTGACATAGTTCCCATGAAGTTCAGTGTAACATTGCAAAAAAAGACACTATGGTGCCCTATACAATTAGTAGACATATATTAAAAACAACTATTATAACTATATTCCATATATATAGAAAATGTAGAAGAAAGCCTGGGCATGTTAGAGAGAGACAACATAAGATATAAAAAAGACTCAAAGTGAATTATTAGTAGTGAAGTAAACAATGTCTGAAAGTATATCAGAGTGGATTAATGGTAATGGAGATTAGATATCGACAGAGAAAAGTTATGGCAAATCTGAGTACACAGCTATAGAGACTAGTCAAATGAAATATAGGGAGGCAAAGACAGAGATAATCATGAGCATGAGTAAGCTTTAGGTCATTTCAAGTGACCTAAGATAGTTACCTCACACAAGGTTTATCTCTATGCTGTGCACACAGTAGGTATTCGATGAATGTTGAGTGCATTGCATTAAACTCATTATAACCCCACGGATTTATCAGGCTTTAAGACTTTTTTTTTTTTTTTTTTTGCTGTCAAATTTAATACTGGACGGCTAAAAACCATAATTGGTTTTCCAGAACAAGTTGTGTGTTTGCTTGATGATTAATTCACTATTTCTTTAAAATGTTGCAACTTGGGGAAAAAAATAAAAATGTCCAAAGTGAGCATGTATTAAGGCTAAACATATTTGATCTAAATACAGAAACAAGCAAACTGAAAAACTCAGAGTGGAAGCTAATTAAACTTCTCTCTTTTAGCACAAATGCTAGTTAGGGAGTGTGGCTCAGGCCCTTAAATCTTGAAGCTGACCATCAATCCTTCCTAGTCTAGTGTGGGTCTAAGATGTGGTACTGCTGCCAAATGATGCTATGCTCAGGAAAATGGTAGAGTGATATTCCTCCCAGTGGGAGAAAGCTGATTAGGCTAATTCATCTATTTATTCACTCGACCAGGGAATAATTGTTGAGAACTCACCATGTCCAAGCATGCAAGGGGATATGAATGAGACATAGTACTTACTCTCAAAGTCAAAGGGAAGAGACAGGAACAAGCAAGCAACTACAATATATACTGTGATGAGTGCTAAGATAGAGCTTCATGGAGATGAACAACTAGGCAAGTTTTAACCCGCACATGTAGGATGAATCTTTACTTAAGAAGTACTAGACTTGGGGCGCCTGAGTGGCTCAGTTGATTAAGCGTCTGCCTTCAGCTTGGTCATGATCCCAGGGTCCTGGGATTGAGACCCTGTGTCGGGCTTCCTGTTTAGCAGGGAGTCTGTTTTATCCTCTCCCTCTGTCCCTTACCCCAGTTATGCGCTCAATCACTCTCTCTCCCAAATAAGCAAAATATTTTTTTTGAAAAAAGCACAGGATTTGAGAATTACGAAAATAACACATGTAAAAAAATTCTAGAAGCATGGCAAGTAGTTTCTATTATGATATAAAAATATACAGTATTAAATTGGAATGCCTTATCTCAAATGGATTCTAGTTAGTGAGGCTAGGGTGTTTATGTGCACCCTAGCACACTATGTGATTTTTGTTTTTTTTTTTTTTTTTTTTTCTTTTTTTTTTCTTTTTTTTTTTTTTTTAATTTTTTTTTTTTATTTATTTATGATAGTCACAGAGAGAGAGAGAGAGGCAGAGACACAGGCAGAGGGAGAAGCAGGCTCCATGCACCGGGAGCCCGACGTGGGATTCGATCCTGGGTCTCCAGGATCGCGCCCTGGGCCAAAGGCAGGCGCCAAACCGCTGCGCCACCCAGGGATCCCTGATTTTTGAACCTCAGATGTTTTACACCTTATTATCTGTTATGAATTAAATTATTACAAGTTTGCAATGTAAAATGGTGTCTAAAAAGGCCACATTTGTCCATCAACTGGTGAATGGATAAACAAAATGGGGTATAGCCATACAACGGAAAACTAATAAGCCATATAAAAGAAATATCAATAACCTGTAATATCATGGATGAAGCTTGAAAACATACCAGCTAAAAGAAGCCAGATGAAAAAGACCACATACTGTACAATCACACTATATGAGCTTCCTAGGGCTACTGTAAAAAAAAAGCATCACAAACTGGATGACTTAAAGCACAAAAATGCATTGCTTCATAGCTCTGGAGTCTAGAAGTCTGAAATCAGTCTGTGTATAGGTCCATCCTCTGGCTGAAACCTATAAGGGAGAATCCTTCAGTGAAGCTTTCTAAATTCTGGCGATTTGCTGGCAGTTCATGCCTTGCTGCTCCAGCCCTTCAACCCTCTGCCTCTTTGGTATCATGTGGCTTTCTTTCCTTGCATATCTGTGTCTCTTTTCTTTGTGCGAGGATGACAATGATATTGAGTTTACCATATGACCTCATATTAATTACATATGCAGGAACCCTCTTTCAAAGTAGCATACATTCTGAGGCACTGCAGGTTAGGACTAGAACATGATTTTGGGAGGACAGAATTCCACACATAGCACCCATTTATATGAAATATTCTGAACAAATAAATTCATAGAAGCAGAAAATAATGGCTGTTACGGGGCTCAGAAGAAAAGGGAATTGAGAGTGACTATGGATATGGAGTTTTCTTCTGGAGTGATGTGAATGTTTTTGGAGGATCTCAATGACTGCACAGCACTGTAAATGTACTAAATATCACTGAAACTGTATACCATAAAATGGTGCAAATGGTAAACTTTAGGCTGTGTATTTTACCACAAGAATGAATGAATAAATGAATGAAGAAGAAAGAGAGAAGAAAGAAGGAAGAAGGAAGGAAGGAAGGAAGGAAGGAAGGAAGGAAGGAAGGAAGGAAAGGAAGGAAAGAAGAAATCAGGGTAGGTTATTCTTATTTCCCTTGGTCACACTGTAAATATACTCATTTTCCATTTTGAGTGCTCTACCTTGTCAGCATTCCCTGTCCTACCAACTCCTGCCCTGAACCTGGAGTCAGCTGTCTCCTTGCTGAAGTTCACTCTCACTTTCTTGGTGTGTTCTGCACTCCACAAGTTTTATTGCCTCCTTGAACCGAAATTATTGTAACTACTTTATTTATTGATGTTCCCACTCTCAGGTTTCATTAGAAATGAACCTCCTGGTGTATTCATAACCAAAGAGCAGTGTGGTATCTCCTACTCCTACGGGCAGCTCTCCCCCATCCTTCTCCTGCTGAACCATTTAATATCTGCGCATAAAAGAGTGAGAAGTGGTAAGATCTTTTATCTCAGAAAGGAAAGCACATGAGCCATTTTTCTACACATCAACTTTAAGTTGCTTTCGCCAGGGTGAAGCAAAGTCTGCTCTGTTTTGCATGTTTTGCTCTGGGCAATCATTCACATTGGTGGGGACCCATCCTTGCTGGACCACGAAACCCTGGCAACAGGCAGCGGGGGAATACGGAAGGAAGGGAGCTAGCAGGAAAGAGTTTGTTTGCAAATGGAGTGAAAAATAACCTTAATGAAATCGCATATGCAACACGAGTGTTAGATCTCCCTTGCTTCCAAGGACAGTTACTACTAGACTCCTTGAGTTCACATATTTGTCTTCTTTACTTCTAAATCTACCCCTGCACAAGTAAATAATAGCTACCATAAATTGGCAGTAGCACTAATAACAACAAATAAAAATAGTTAATATTGGAGAGTGGATCTTTTTTTTTTAATTTATTTTTTATTGGTGTTCAATTTACTAACATACAGAATAACACCCAGTGCCCGTCACCCATTCACTCCCACCCCCCGCCCTCCTCCCCTTCTACCACCCCTAGTTCGTTTCCCAGAGTTAGCATCTTTACGTTCTGTCTCCCTTTCTGATATTGCCCACACATTTCTTCTCCCTTCTCTTATATTCCCTTTGACTATTATTTATATTCCCCAAATGAAGAGAATATATAATGTTTGTCCTTCTCCGACTGACTTACTTCACTCAGCATAATACCCTCCAGTTCCATCCACGTTGAAGCAAATGGTGGGTATTTGTCGTTTCTAATGGCTGAGTAATATTCCATTGTATACATAAACCACATCTTCTTTATCCATTCATCTTTCGTTGGACACCGGGCTTCCACAGTTTGGCTATCGTGGCCATTGCTGCTATAAACATCGGGGTGCAGGTGTCCCGGCGTTTCATTGCATTGTATCTGTGGGGTAAATCCCAACAGTGCAATTGCTGGGTCTTTTGCCTTCGTGGATGTATCTTGCAAGAAGTACTGTGGCCAAGTTCAAAAAGGGTGTTGCCTGTGTTCTTCTCTAGGATTTTGATGG
>NW_023330538.1:0-85322 GCF_011100685.1 Canis lupus familiaris
TTTTTGTTGACTGTTTCTTTGCTATGCAAAAGCTTCTTATCTTGATGAAGTCCCAATAGTTCATTTTTGCTTCTTTTCCCTTGCCTTCATGGATGTATCTTGCAAGAAGTTGCCATGGCCAAGTTCAAAAAGGGTGTTGCTGTGTTCTCCTCTAGGATTTTGATGGAATCTTGTCTCACATTTAGATCTTTCATCCATTTTGAGTTTATCTTTGTGTCTGGTGGAAGAGAGTGGTCTAGTTTCTTTCTTCTGCATGTGGATGTCCAATTTTCCCAGCACCATTTACTGAAGAGACTGTCTTTTTTCCAGTGGATAGTCTTCCCTCCTTTGTCGAATATTAGTTGACCTTAAAGTCGAGGGCCCACTTCTGGATTCTCTATTCTGTTCCATTGATCTATGTGTCTTTTTTTGTGCCAGGACCACACTGTCTTGATGACCACAGCTTTGTAGTACAACCTGAAATCTGGCATTGTGATGCCCCCAGCTATGGTTTTCTTTTTCAATAAATCCCTGGGTATTCGAAGTCTTTTCTGATTCCACACTAATCTTAAGATAATTTGTTCCAACTCTCTGAAGAAAGTCCATGGTATTTTAATAAGGATTGCATTGAATGTGTAAATTGCCCTGGGTAGCATTGACATTTTCACAATATTAATTCTTCCAATCCATGGGCATGGAATATATTTCCATCTCTTTGTGTCTTCCTCAATTTCTTTCAGAAGTGTTCTGTGGTTTTTCAGGTATAGATCCTTTACCCCTTTGGTTAGGTTGATTCCTAGATATCTTATGCTTTTGGGTGCAATTGTAAATGGGATTGACTCCTTAATTTCTCTTTCTTCAGACTTATTGTTAGTGTATACAAATGCCACTGACTTTGGGCATTGATTTTGTATCCTGCCACACTGCCAAATTGCTGTACGAGTTCTAGCAATCTTGGGGTGGAGGCTTTTGGGTTTTCTATGTACAGTATCATGTCATCTGGGAAGAGGGAGAGTTTGACTTCTTCTTTGCCAATTTGAATGCCTTTTATTTTTTTTGTTGCCTGATTGCTGAAGCTAGGACTTCTAGTACTATATTGAATAGCAATGGTGAGAGTGGACAACCCTGTCTCATTCCTGATCTTAGGGGAAAGGCTCCCAGTGTTTCCCCATTGAGAATGACATTTGTTTGGGTTTTTCGTAGACGGCTTTTAAGATGCTGAGGAATGGTCCCTCTATCCCTACACTCTGAAGAGTTTTGATCGGGAATGGATGCTATATTTTGTCAAATGCTTTCTCTGCATCTATTGAAAGGATCATACGGTTCTTGTTTTTTCTCTTGATGATCTGATCAATCACACTGATTGCTTTACGAGTGTTGAACCAGCCTTGCATCCCGGGGATAAATCCCACTTGGTCATGGTGAATAATCTTCTTAATGTATTGTTGGATCCTATTGGCTGGTATCTCGTTGAGAATGTTTGCATCTGTGTTCCTCAGGGATATTGGTCTCTAATTCTCCTTTTTGGTGGGGTCTTTGTCTGGTTTTGGAATTAAGGTGATGCTGGCCTCATAGAGGAAGTTTGGAAGTACTCCATCTCTTTCTGTCTTTTAAACAGCTGTAGTAGAATAGGTACAGTCTCTTCTTTAAGTGTTTGATAGAATTCCCCAGGGAAGCCATCTGGACCTGGACTTTTGTGTCTTGGGAGGTTTATGATGACTGCTTCAATTTCCTCCCTGGTTATCGGCCTGTTCAGGTTTTCTATTTCTTCCTGTTCCAGTTTTGGTAGTTTGTGGTTCTCCAGAAATCTGTCCATTTCTTCTAGATTGCCTAATTTATTGGCGTATAGCTGCTCATAATAAGTTTTAAAAATTGTTTGCATTTCCTTGGTGTTGGTGCTGATCTCTCCTTTCTCATTCATGATTTTATTAATTTGAGTCTTTTCTGTCTTCTTTTTAATAAGGCTGGCTAATGGTTTATCTATCTTATTAATTCTTTCAAAGAACCATCTCCTGGTTTTGTTGATCTGTTCCACAGTTCTTCTGGTCTCCATTTCATTGAGTTCTGCTCGAATCTTTATTAACTCTCTTCTTCTGCGGGGTGTAGGATCTATTTGCTGTTCTGTCTCCAGCTCCTTTAAGTGCAAGGTTAGCTTTCGTATTTGGGTTCTCTCCAGTTTTTCAATGGATGCTTGTATTGCGATGTATTTCCCCCTCAGGACTGCTTTTGCTGCATCCCAAAGATTCTCATTAGTTTCCATGAATCTTTTAAATTCTTCTCTGATTTCCTGGTTGACCCTTTCATCTTTTAGCAGGATGGTCCTTAACCTCCACGTTTGAAATTCTTCCAAACTTCTTCTTGTGATATAGTTCTAGTTTCAAAGCATTATGGTCTGAAACTATGCAGGGGACAATCCCAATCTTTTAGTATCCGTTAAGACCTGATGTGTGACCCAGTATGTGGTCTATTCTGGAGAAAGCTCCATGTGCACTTGAGAAGAACGTGTATTCAGCTGCATTTGGATGTAAAGTTCTGTAACTATCTGTGAAATCCATCTGGTCCAGTGAAGCATTTAAAGCTCTTGTTTCTTTGGAGATGTTGTGCTTAGAAGACCTGTCAATTGTAGAAAGTGCTATATTCCAGTCACCAAGTATAAGTGTTTTATTATTTAAGTATGTCTTAACTTTGGTTATTAATTGACTGATATACTTGGCGGCTTCCACATTCGGGGCATAAATATTCATGATTGTTAGGTCCTCTTGTTGGATAGATCCTTTTAGTATGATATAGTGTCCCTCTTCATCTCTCACTACAGTCTTTGGGACACACTTTAATTTCTCTGATATAAGGATGGCTACCCCTGCTTTCTTTTGAGGACCATTTGAATGGTCCATGGTTCTCCAACCTTTTATTTTCAGGCTGTAGGTGTCCTTTTGTCCAAAATGAGTCTCTTGAAGACAGCAAATAGATGGGTCTTGCTTTTTTATCCAGTCTGAAACCCTGCACCTTCTGATGGGGTCATTAAGCCCATTCACGTTCAGAGTTACTATTGAAAGATAGGATTTAGTGTCATCATGATACCTATTCAGTCCCTGTTTTTGTGGATAGTTCCCTTGGACTCCTCTTTCTTTTACAGGGTCCCCCTTAATATTTCTGGCAGAGCCAGCTTGGTGGTCACATATTCTTTCAGTTTCTGCCTATCTTGGAAGCTCTTTATCTCTCCTGCTATTCTGAATGAGAGCCTTGCTGGATAAAGTATTCTTGGCTGCAGGTTCTTTTCATTTAGGACCCTGACTATATCCTGCTGACGCTTTCTCGCCTGCCAGGTCTCTGTGGAGAGGTCTGCTGTTGTCCTAATGCTTCTCCCCATAAAAGTTAGTGATTTCTTATCTCTTGCTGCTTTAAGGATCTTCTCTTTATGTTTGGAATTTGCAAAGCTTCACTATTAAATGTCGAGGTGTTGACGATTTTTATTGATTTTAGGGGGGGGATCTCTCTATCTCCTGGATCTGAATGCCTATTACCCTCCCCAGTTAGGGAAGTTCTCAGCTATGATTTGTTCAAATACAGTTTCTGGACCTCTGTCCCTTGCGGCGCCCTCAGGAACCCCAATTAAACGTAGATTTTTCCTTCTGAGGCTGTGATTTATTTCCCTTAACCTATCCTCATGGTCTTTTAATTGTCTTTCTATTTTTTTACTCAGTTTCCATACTTGCCATCAACTTGTCTTCTATGTCACTCACTCGTTCTTCTACCTCGTTAACCCTTGTCGTTAGGACCTCCAGTTTGATTGCATCTCATTTAATTGATTTTTAATTTTGGCCTGATTAGATCTAAATTCTGCAGTCATGAAGTCTCTTGAATCTTTATGCTTTTTTCTAGAGCCACCAGTAGTTGTATAATAGTGCTTCTGAATTGGCTTTCTGACATTGAATTGTATTCGAAATTTTGTAACTCTGTGGGAGAGAGGACTGTTTCTGATTTTTAGTATTGAGGTGAGTTTTTCCTTCTAGTCAGTTTGCTCAGTGCAGAGTGGCCAACAACATGTTGTACTGGAAAAAGGAGAAAAAGGGGAAAAAAAAGAAGAAATAAAAAAGAATAAAAAAGGGGGTGGGGAAACAACAGAAACAAACAGAAAAGAAAAAACAAGGGGAGTATCCTCTGATTCCATATACTGTAAATCCCTTGACTTCCCCTGGAACTTTCCAGGCTGCTTGGTCAATAACTTGCTTTTCCTCTGACCTTCGAGCTGGTCTTCTGGGGGAGGGGCCTGCTGTGCTGATTCTCAGGTGTGTGCACCTGGGGGAGCTGCCCAGCCCTCTACCAGGTCTACAATTCAGTGGGATTCTTTATCCTGTGAGGCCCCTGCTCAGGCCCAGGTACAGGGTGACACCAGGAGGGACAACCACAGTAGCGGCGGCCAGCTGTCCAGCTCTGGAGTCAGCTCCCACAGTAACTACTGCAGCTCCCAATGTGCAGGGGTCTGGGTGCTCCGGGTAGGGGCACGATCTGCACAGCTCGGGGCCACCCGGCGGCAGGAGAGACCTGGCTGTCCTTTGTCCTCCCGGCCTCTGCCTGTGCTGGGGAGCCCCAGATCCTCGGCTGTGTCTCCCAGTGCCCTGGGCTCTGGGGCCTCTGACACTGTGAATGGACCTAAAGTACCACGATGTGTAATTTAAAAGCATCAGAGTCAATTTTGTGTGAAGTTAACTTATCCTTTATTGCAATAAAACTCTATAAGCTATTATACAGGTTAAAGAAAGAAAAACTCAAAAATAGAAACAGTGAAATAACAGGGGAGGGCAAGCCTCTGTTGGGCTGCAGCCATCACGAGCCCCGCGGTGGGAGCTGGGGCGGGCCCCCGAGGTGGTCAGGGGGCTGCTAACGGATCGAAGCAGGTTGTTCCGAGGCAGGTTGCAGGTCTGGCCCTCTGGGGACCCCGATTGCAGGCACCAGGGCCTACTCTCCGGGGTGGCCATGGGAGCAGGTGGCTCCTCCTCATCGGGGCAGGGAACCATAGGTTCGACCAGCACGTGCACCACCTTCACCTCAGGAACCAGCATCTCTGCCTTGACCAAGTCCTCATCTCCAGCAGCCACTATCCCTTCAGACCCGAACCTTCCCCAGGCTCCACAGTTGGGCTGGGGCGGGCTCTCGGGTGGTCAACGGTTGCTCCATCCCCGAGGCCAGTTGCTCCATCGAGTTAGGAGGTGGCTGGGGCACATCCACGACCTCGAGAGCAGGGGGTGGCGCCTGCTCCTCTCCAGGGCTCCCAGGGGTGCAGGGGACTCCTGCAGGGCAGCAGTGACCACTATCTGCAGGGGCTTTGCCTCCCCAGCAGGCGGCTCATCGCAGGCCAAGCCCTCAGCCCCAGCAGCCAGGCCCCACGGGGCAGCAGGCCCCACGGTCGGAGCTGGGGTGCTCCAGAGTGGGTTCAGGGTGTTTTCCTCGGGCCAAGCTGTAGATCCAAGAAGACAAAGTATCACCACCAGGACGGACTGTCCACGTCCCTCCCAAATCAAGGCCACTCTTCCCACCACTCCGTGTGTGAGGGCAAGAGCCCTGGGAGGTGTCCCCAGGCTGCAGCCCGTGGGGTGGGGTGTGAGCCCACCCCTGCTCCTGGCCCAGCTGCACGGAGGCTGCATCCGCGGCCCCCCCTCCCCAGCTCGGCCACCCCCAGTCCTCCTCACCCCCAGCCTCTCGCTCCGCTGCATGGAGGCGTCTGAATTGCCTCAGGTGACGCAGGGCCCGGAGATGCGCATCTGTGCCTGGCATGTGCTGTCTTAGTATTTGGAGTTTTATAAGGGAGGGAAATTCTGGGAACTGATGAAAGTCGTCCCCATAATAATTCAGCCATATTTCCATCATGAAGGAGATGGCCCTGGGGAGGGACAGGCGGGAACAGGCGTCAGAAGACAGGGCTCTGTCACATGCAGGTGTCCCGGGGAAGCCCTGCAGGACCCGGCCGGCTTCCCGCGGGGTCGGAGACCAGTCCTGCTCCTCGTCCCCCTGCCACCTGGTGGTCCTGCCTGCCACAGGCCTGCTCCCCGAGGAGGGGCTGGGATGCCTCTGTGTGGGGAGCCCAGGCCCAGCGGGGTGACCATCAGCGTCTCTCCTGGGGAAGCAGGGCTCCCTCCTCAGCCTGGTCCCTGCCCACCTGCCCCTTAGTCCACCGGCAGGCATCAGGGGACGGGGGGCGTCTGGCCTGTCATTGCCCTCACTGCACACACTGTCTCTGGGAAGCTCCAAGGCAGGAGGGCTCGGGCTCTGTGTCCTGCCAGGCCTTGCCAGGAGCCGCCCGGACCGCCACCTTCCTCCTGTGTCTCTGGCTGCCTCCCTCCCGAGGGGCCCCCGGGGGTGTCCTTCCACTGACTCTAATCTCCCTCTCCCACGGGGCGGGGGCCGCCTGGTCCGGGAGCCCTCACCGGCCCTCCTGAGCACCTGCTGTTCCCCCGGGTCCAGGTGCCACCAGACTGGGGAGTACGATGCTCCCCACCCCCTCTGCTCTGGGCTCCAGGTGTGGGGCAGAGAGAGGGTTGGGGGGGCATGGAGAAGGTCTCCCTGAGGGGTCCAGTGCCTCCCACCAAGCCCGCACCCCATCCACCGCTCTCCTTTGCTCTTTTCCAGAAGGGGCATTAGACCTTTTCCCTGTCACGGAATTGCAGATGTGTGGGGTGAGGGGGCAGCCCCCCCCCCCCCACAGCCCCTTCGCTGCCCTCCAGGAGAGGGAAGGCCCTCCTGCAGGAGCCGGAGTCACTCACAGTTTCCAGCACTGCAGGACCACATCGTTGTTACCCCACGCATCTGCGATGCACCCATACCTAGAGGAGGGCAGGGCATCCCATGAATCGTCCTGTGGACGCGACATCTCATCATAGGGGCTTCACCCTCTGACCCCGACTAGGCCGGAGCCCCGGGGGCCGTCAGCTCTGTGCGTGGGGCCACGGGCAGCTCCCGGAGAAGCGCCCGCACCTGCTGGGGCCTCCTGAAGGCTTGAGCATGAAAGGGCTCTGGCCAGGCCCATGGCCCATATCTTAGTGGGCTTGGGGGGTCCCGGGGTTCCCCTGTCTGGCTGCCCCAGGACACAGACCCCCGATGGACTCTCAAACCCCCTTTCAATGGGGAAACAGGCCGCTCAGGACCCTGGTGATGGGGGGGGGGAGGAGGCACAGGCCTGGTCACGGGGAGGAGGACGGCTGCTGAGCACAGGCACAGCCCCTCTGGCCGACCCGCCACAGGCCAGGCCCCGGGGCTGCCCTCCAGGACCCCGCTAGGCCCTGGGGGACCCTGCTCCAGGCGGGGGAGCAGCCCGAGGCCGGGAAGCTCACACCATCCCCAGCCTCCCCAGCAGCAGGTGGCCCAGCCCTGGGCTGCGGAGGGGCAGGTGCTCACTCGGTGAACAGCAGGTCCAGCACCTCGTCCGTGGTGGCGAATGTACGATAATCCTCTAAAAAGCTGAAGATGTAGATGACGTCCCTGCGCTGCAAGGCGAGCAGCAGTTGTCGGACTTTGTACTCCAGCAGCTCCGTCCGGGTGAGCTTGGTCAGGACGATCTGATGCCCCTTCCCGGCCGCGGCCCCTGCACCCTGAGGTGGGACAGAGGGGACGTGCAGCCTGCAGGGAGCCGCCAGGAGACCTGGGATCCCGCCCCGGCAGGCCCTGCGCTGGGGCCCCGTGGGCTTGAGGAGCTGGGGCTCCCTCTCCCGCTCAAGCTCCCTGCCTGTCTCTTACACAAACAGGACCAACTATGCAATAAAGAAACAATCTCAGAGGATAAATGTTCAAAATATTTGGATCATACAAGGACCTCCAGAGACACAGAGAGAGAGACCGAGAGAGGCAGCCACACAGACAGAGGGAGAAGCAGCCCGTGCAGGGAGCCCAGGCGGGGCTCGATCCCGGGCCTCGGAGATCAGGCCTGGGGGAAGGCAGGCGCTAACCCCCGGGGACCAGGCCTCCCCTGAGGGCTCTATTCTGATGTTCCCACACATCTGTGCGCAGGGACTCTGCATCTGGCCCAGGCAGGGGCAGGGCCATGGGGGCAGGTGTGGGGAGGGGGGGATCCAGACTCATGTGGGAGCAGGAGTGTCGGGGGGCCCAGGGGGTAGCAGGCTGGCTTCTGGGACCCGGGGTCCTTCCTGCCGCATCGGGGCCCGGGTGTGGGGGGCCCAGCCCCTGCACTCACCCTGAGCCCGCGCTGGCCTCCATTAGCTGCGCAGGGCACCTCCCTGCTCCTGGAGGCGGGGGCAGACGACCCCTTCCTCCCGCTCGCGCCCCACGACCCGGGTGGAGCTCTGTGGAGACAGTGCCCGGCAGCCAGGCAGGAGGCCTCAGCGCCCGGTCTGGCCCCCTCGGCTGGGCCGCACCCCCAGCTGCCTCCACCCAGACACCCCACAGTGCAGGCGGCACCCACCGCCCCTGGGACAGCAAAGGGATGCGGCTGCAGGGCCTCGGAGTGACTCTGGGGCGGGTAGAGGACCTCAGGAACCCTGTTTCCCCCCTGCCCACCTTGACATCAGGGTGACCCTGAAGGGATCCCCGGGGAACCGCCCCAGCTCAGCGTCCCCCAGCCTGGATGGGACCTGCCCACACATCCCTGGTTCCCTGAACCTGAGGAGGGATGAGGGGCTCCCAGGATGGTGGCACAGGGGGCCTGGCCTGGCCTGCGCTGTGTTACCTGACGGCGCCTCCTGATCACCGCCCTGACACCTTGGTACCTATGCTGGAGCCACTGCCTACAGCATAGGAACAAGCCGCACCCCTGGGGTTCCTGGGAGCCAGAGCCCCCAGACGTGGGCCGGCAGCAAGAGAACATCCTCCAGTAGCAGATGTCTCCAGCCAAGTGAGCCTGAGCTGGGGCTGCACTGGATGCGGGTGCCTGGTTACGGGGGTTCCGAGTTCTGTTGGGCTCTGTGACACGGCAGTGACCTCACTTCCTGGGACCCCCTCCCTGACCCACTCCTGGAGGAAGCTGCAGGGGCAGCGCTCGTGCTGCCGACGCCCCCCTCCCTGCAGGCGATGGCCTGTGCACACAGTGACACAACCACACCCCTGTCCACAGGCCCCAGGGAAGGACTGTGTGCACCCAGGGCCCCAGCTTGGACACACACCTGGGTTCAGACACGACTGTCCAGTCTTCCCCGGTTTGACCCCGGAGAAGCCGTTGTGCCCGTCGGGGATGGTCTGCATCTTGCCTGTGGGATAGGGAGTGTCCTAGCGGGTGCTTCCCCCAGACGTCCCAGGCCACTGAGGCCTCATATCTATGACCTTGGAGGCGGGTGTCACCTGCAGGACATACCTCCACCCACACGTTCTTCCTTGGTGTGTACATGCGTCCAGGCCCACGAGGTCCTGTGTGCACAGGACTAACACACTAATGTTACCTATATGGCAGGGCTGTTTACCTGTAAAATACTGCAAAAAACTACCTATTACAATGTCTGCTATTTATTGCTGTCACCAGTGATGTCGATGATAAGAGTCTTTTAAAAAGATACTTTTATTTTAAGATTATACTTTATTATACAGCTCTAAAGCCACACATGTTTTAAAATCCTAAATCCACATTGGGCCAGAACAGCTGGCTGATAAATAGATTACATTCCAAATATGTGTCAGTAGACACCATTAGCCAAATTAAAAAAAAAAGAATAATAGAAAAAGAGAGGCACTTTCTAGGGACAGTGTCCTTTACATCTCAAGACTATGTCTTGTTTTTTACATGTGGTATCTTATAGTAGTTGGAATTTTTGGTATTTTAAATAAAGGGATTATTTTCCTCAAACACACACACACACACATGGGCACCGGTACCCTCATTCTGGAGGCCCAGAAGATGACAGTCCCCCGGGCAGGGATGGGCAATAGCTCCCCACGATCCTAGGCTCCTGAATCCAAGGCAAACCCTACAGAAGGTGTCGGGGTCTTGGCCTAGAAGGGGTGAGGCCGTCCTCATCCTGAACCCCTGCCTGTCGTGCGTTCCGGGCCCTTCCCTCGTTTCCCCTGGGTGAGCTGTGGACGGCGGTGCCCCCAGTGGGTCGCCCTGACCTGGGCCCTAGGAAACCTGCCGTCAGTCGCAGAACTGAACGTAGACAGGAGGCCCTGACTCTCCAGCCTGACCCCGACTGAACTGAAATCATGTGGTGTGTCCACGCACACTGACCGAGAAACAGAGACACGGACACACACGCAGACACATGTGCAGAACCAGGAAGTTGGCAGAGGAGAAGCAACATCATTGAAGATCATTAAATAAAAAAAGAAAGAAAGCTGAATCTCGAATGGAGAAAATGGAGCAATTAAAATAGAATCATGAAAAAATAATTCATCAAACCAAAAAGCAGAAAGAGGGATAAAGAGGCAGGAGCACATCGGTGACACAAAGCGGCAAGCCTCGAATGTCAGGATGATCGTGCCTCACGGACTCCACGGAACACAAGTCGAGCAACAAGCAGCACCTTCCAGCAAAGGCCTAAGTGGATTATTTTGTGTTTTTGTTTTTAGTAAGATTTTTATTTCTTTATCCAAGAAGGTGGATTTATTTATTTCTTTATCCATCCGAAGGTGGATGCTCAACCCCTGAGTCACTCGGGGGGTCTAGACTAAGCTACTTAAAATGTTCAAGTGATTGTGAATACTGTTTGTAATGTGGTAAAATTTCTGTTTACTAAGAAAGAGAGGGCAGCCTGGGTGGCTCAGCGGTTTAGTGCTGCCTTCGGCCCAGGGCCTGATCCTGGAGTCCCGGGATCGAGTCCCACGTCGGCCTCCCTGCATGGAGCCTGCTTCTCCCTCTGCCTGAGTCTCTGCCTCTCTCTCTGTGTCTCTCATAAATAAATAAAAATCAGTATATACCACATTTTCTTTATCCATTTATCTTTGATGGACATTTGAGTTGCTCCCACCCCTTGGCTATGATAAAGAATGCTTCTATGAAGATGGAGGTCTCTCGGAGACTTTATTTCTCTTTCTTTTTTTTCCATCTTCTTACCTTAATAGAAGCGCGAACACTTCTCACTGTAGTATTCCAGCTGTTCTCTCTTTAAATCTCAGGCCGAATTCATAGGTTTTCAGGATGATTTGAAAGTTATCTAGGTAAGTGGGTGGGGACAGGTGACCTGGGGACCCTACTCTTCCGCCATCTTGCCCCGCCTCCTAAAAAATCTTAAATAACTGACTAAAAACTATTAGAAATGGTGGAAGAGTTCAGTAAGCATTGCACATAAAAGATCAATCTCCAAAAATCAACTGTATATCTACATACTTTCAATGAACAATCCAAAAATAAAATTTGAAAAAATAAACCCATTTACAAGAGCATCAAAATATATAAATAAAATTCTGAGGAATAAACTTTACAAAAGAAGCTTATAACCCAATTTCTGAAAACTACAAACACTATTTAAGGAAATTGAAGATCTAAATATTTGGAAAAAATCATATATTTATGCACTGAAAAATTTAACATTGTTTCATAGCACCCCTGGTCCAAATTATCTCCAGATTCTATTACCTTCCAATAAGTAGATAAACATTCTCACACTCAGATGGAATTGCATGGGTGCCTAGTATCCTGAAAAAGAACAAAGTAGATGGAATTCTCAATTTCGAAACTTTCTGAAAAAGAATAGGAAACAAGACAGTGTGAGAACAGTGTGGTACTGGCGTAAGGATAGATATATTAATCAATGAAATAGGTTTCAGGATCCAGAAGTACACCATACATCCATGATCAGCTGAATTTAAGTATCCGTGCCATGACTATCCAATAGGGTAAAAAACAGTCATTTCAACAAATGGTCTTGGAACACTGGATGGCCACATGCAAAAGAATGAAGTTGCATCTTCACCTTACACCAAATACAAAAACTAACTCAAAATGGATTAAATCTAAATACAGGACATAAACTAAAACTTCTTAGAAGAAAACATGCAGATAATCTTTTGACCTTGAGTTTAGCATAGAATACTTCAATATGGCACAAAAAGCACTGGACTTCAGTGTTAAATGCTCTTGTTCTTCAAAGGACATAATAATGAAAATAAAAAAGCAATCCATATAATGAGATAAAATGTTTGTAAATCATATACCTAATGAGAAACTTATTTCCTGAATATATGATAAGTCAATAATATAAGTACAAAAAGCTCAATTTAAAAAAAATGGGCAAAGGATATAAATAGACATTTCTCCAAGGAAGATCAGAAATTGCTGATAATTACTTGACAAGATACCCAACACATTTTCAATTTTCATTGTATTCATTACCAAAGCATCTAACCATACCGTGAAATAGACTCCTATATGTACCACACCGTACAGAACAGTGCCGCTTCCTAGATACTCAATGCAGTTGTTCCTCAGGACAATCCTATAAAATAGGTATCATGGTGCCCATTTTATAGATGAGGAAATTGAGGAAAAGGTACCTCATCAGAGTTTTACAAAGAGCAGGACGTAGAACTAGGATTTCATCTCAAACTTTTATTAAGTCCACAAGTCCAAAGATGACTTTTAGAGCTGTAAACTAAGTATTATATTAATGTTTTGTCTATTCAGAGTTTTTCAACTAGAAGGAATCTGAATTTATAAATTGTAATTTTTCTAGAAATATTTGCTTTTTCTAAATGATCAGAATAATTAACAAAGTTCTATTCTTATATTTTCATAATCTCCTACATATGTAGGTTTATAGATCTACATCCTTTCTCATTATAATAAGTTTCATTCAAATTTCTGTCCTCCTTCCTTTTTGGTGGATTAAGATTGATGAGATTTGGTGGATTAAGATTTCATTTAGAAATTAATAATTTTTTTATTAATATTTTATTTAGAAACATTTTAAATAAATATACTTAACAATGGATTTACTCTACTTTTTAATTTTATCCATTATTTTATTTCAGTTATTATTATAAAGATGTTTTAAATAATTATTTTTTCTGAATTTCTGGGAAAAGTTTACATTATTTTTTTATTTTATTCTATTCTATTTATTTAGTTTTAGAGAGAGAGAGAAAGAGCAACCACAGGAGTTGAGAGGGAGAGGCAGAGGAGAGAGAAAGAGAGAATTGTAAGCAGGATCCACACCCAGTGTGATGTGGGACTCCATCTCATGACCCTGAGATCATGACTTGAGCCAAATCAAGAGTAGAACGCTTAACTAACTGAGCCATCCAGGTGCCCCTACTATCTCTAACAATAAGTTGGAATTAATTTTATTGGTTAATTTTTCTTCATTCTCTGAATTTATTCTGGATACATATTGATGAGCACTCAAAGTTCAATGTACTATTGTACATTGTTAACTGTAGACTTTATTTGTTCTCTCATCTTATATGGAAGACAACAATACAAACTTATATAATATAACACCACTACCAGTTTTTTTGTATATTATGGTTTGTATAAATTAAATGAAATTAATTAAATATTAATTATTAAATATTTTATGTAGTCACCAGTGGGGAATGTAATGAGCGATAGAAAGGATGCATTTGCAATTATGTGTCTTTGTATATATGTAATTATAAATAAATATTTTTGAGGCATTAAGATGACTCAACTTTCAGTACTTTACTATAACACTGTCCAGTCAGTATAATTATTTTTCAAAATTGGTTTTTAAACATTTTAATTTTGTAATAGCTTCAAAAATGGATATATTATGGAAGTGTCCTCAAAAACTTAAAAACAGAATGACTATGAACTAGCAATGGCACTATTAGGTATTAAAAAATACAAAATACTAGTTCCAAAATACGCATGCACCCTGATGTTATAGCAGCATTATCTACAACAGCCAAATTATGGAAGCAGTCCAAGTGTCCATCAACTGATAAGGGAAAAAGAAGATGTGGGGGATCCCTGGATGGCTCAGCAGTTTAGCGCCTGCCTTCGGCCCAGGGCATTGTCCTGGAGTCCTGGGATCAAGTCCCACATCCGGCTCCCTGCATGGAGCTGCTTCTCTCTCTGCCTATGTCTCTGCCTGTCTCTCTGTGTCTCTCATGAATAAATACATAAAATCTTTAAAAATAAAGATATGGGGATCCCTGGGTGGCTTGGTGGTTTAGCGCCTGCCTTTGGTCCAGGGCATGATCCTGGAGTCCCGGGATGGAGTCCCGGGATGGAGTCCCATGTCAGGCTCCCTGCATGGAGCCTGCTTCTCCCTCTGCCTGTGTCTCTGCCTCTCGCTCTCTCTCTGTGTCTTTCATGAATAAATAAATAAAAATCTTAAATAAAAGATATGGTATATATAGATATATAGATATAGATACATAGAGTGTGTGTGTATATCATACATATATATATATATATATATGTATTAGAATATTACTCAGCCATTAAAAAAGCCATATAAAAAGAACCAAATCTTGCCATCTGCAAGGACGAGGATGGAGCTAGAGTATTATGTTAAGCAAAATATGTCAGTCAGTGAAAGACAAATACTATATGATTTCACTCATATGTAGAATTTAAAAAACAAAAGAAATGAGCAAAGAGAAAAAAAAAGAAGAGGCAAACCAAGAAACTGACTTCTTAACTATGGAGAACAAACTGATGGTTAAAAAATGGGCAGACTGGTTAAATAGATGATGGGAATTAAGAGTGTCCTTGTGATGAGCACCAGGTATTGTATGGAAGTGTTGAATCCCTATCTTGTAAACTGAAGCTACTATTACACTGTATATTAACTAACTGGAGTTTAAATAAAAACTTAAAAAAAAAAAAAACAGATGTCTACTATTTGAGTTCCTGAGAAATTATATAGGGGGAAAGAACATCTTCTTTTTAAAGCAAAAAGCTCAGCAACATTAACAGCTTAATTTTCTATTTAGAAATGCATATTTCAATGGCAAACCAATTCAGATTTTCAAAAAATCATATTTCATAAAATACTTTAAGAGTGAAATACTCAAATACATATATTAGACCATGTTTGTAAAAATAATTCTATATTTAAACCCACTAATATAAATATGTGTGATGTTTTTAGATTTTTAATAAACTACAGACAATATTTAAAGTAAGTTATGTATGTTGATACTAGTCAGATTAGTGACTTGATAAAGAAACTTTTTAATGCAGATTTTAAAAACATTGTTGATTAGCACATCATATGTTTTGTGCTTTTACATTACTTTAAAATTAAGTACTAAAGAGAAATAATAAGTTTTTAAAAACCTAGTCATCTACTATCAACTTATTTTGTTATATATGTCATGTTTATTTTTATTTTCCACATACTGAAGGTACTAAATAGCACATCTGCTATCTAAATATTTTCATTGAAGTGCTGCTGAAATTGAAATCATTTCTACTCGTGGACACTAAAATATCAGCTGCTTCTGGTTAGTTAATTGAACTAGTGATTATTCTTGAACATGTGGGTTGGTTGTTTTCTGCCTGAAATAATTACCCAATGAGGCTTACACTAAGGCTATCAGCAGGAAGCTAACAATTGGGGGTTGGTGAGAAGAATGTACATAACACTTCTGTGTCTGCTGCCAGATGGAGAAGCAGATGGGTGTGTAATACATTCAAAACTAACTACATGACCTCAAATCTTCTCAGTATCTATTACCAACAAGGTCAAGATTTTTGAAAATCAAATTTTCCAACCAATAAATTACTAAAAATTAGCTAAGAACAAGTTTCTGCTTAAAAGTCTGCATATTTACCTGCAAAATCATTATTGAACCAAATTGTACATTGTTGTCTGTCACTAAAATGTGTGGTAATATGAATTTTTATTAATATATATGACTAAATAAGCAGTTACTTACTAAAAAAAGTGGTTATGTCTTAGTGTTTCAACTTAATATCATTCCCTGGGTAAAGAATTAAACAATTTTAGTGCAATTATTCTTCTAAACTGTGGTAAATAGAGGTTTTAATTTGTAGACCAATTTGTATTTGTTTTTTTTTAATTTTATTTATTTATAGTCACAGAGAGAGAGAGAGAGAGAGAGAGAGAGAGAGAGGCAGAGACACAGGCAGAGGGAGAAGCAGGCTCCATGCACCGGGAGCCCGATGTGGGATTCGATCCCGGGTCTCCAGGATCGCGCCCTGGGCCAAAGGCAGGCGCCAAACCGCTGCGCCACCCAGGGATCCCCTATATCAAACGTCTTTATAGTATTATGTATTCTGTTAGGACTAGGAATAATATATAACCAATGTAAAAACAAATCTCCCACTTTTATTTTATTTTTTTTAAGATTTTATTTATTTATTCATGAGAGACAGAGAGAGAGAGAGGCAGAGACACAGGCAGAGGGAGAAGTAGGCTCCATGCACCGGGAGCCCGATGTGGGATTTGATCCTGGGTCTCCAGGATCGCGCCCTAGGCCAAAGGCAGGCGCCAAACCGCTGCGCCACTCAGGGATCCCACCAATTTGTATTTGTTCTGTGTGTATGTGTATGAGAGTGCAGGTACATCTATTACCTATCTATCTAAATATATGACTTATTATTGTGCTATGCTGCCTTAGAAATAAAAGTTCAAATATTTCCAACACATCTGTTTAATATTCCTTTGGAATTTTATTCTTAATTATGAACTTGTAGAAAACATTGCTTAATTCCAATAAAAGTAATAAAGTACACTTTTTTTTCCTGATTATTCTTAGTTGTCCATTAGGTTTTCTTCAGGTGTGCTGTCATTACAAAGGAAAATTAATACTATAGAAGAATGTGTTCATGCCACTAATCTGAAGAGTAAGTTAATCATAATACTCCGAAAATAGCACTCAGAATATATATTTACAATCAAATAATACTGCTACTACTTCATTTTCCCATGTTTGTCATGCTATTATTTACATTTCTTACATTTGTAACTATTGCATTGTACTTTGTGTCTCAAACACATAAATGCTTCAATCGTTTGAAAATTTAATTTACCAAATTGGAAAATGGTACAAGAATATACAAATGCAACTGAGATTAATGCCATAAATTCACATAATGACATAAGTATTCAAAGAGTAGAATCTATATTTGCTAACAAATGAATATGTGAAACTTGTTTTTACACAATTACGCATAAGAAAAATTCAAATGAGTCATAACACCTTGAAAAGTGGGAGATTTGGGCAGCCCCAGGGGCACAGCGGTTTGGCACCACCTGTAGCCTGGGGCGTGATCCTGGAGACCCGGGATCGAGTCCCACGTCGGGCTCCCTGCATGGAGCCTGCTTCTCCCTCTGCCTGTGTTTCTCTGCCTCTCTCTCTCTCTGTCTCTCATGAATAAATAAATAAATCTTAAAAAAAATAAAATAAAAGTGGGAGATTTGTTTTTACATTGGTTATATATTATTCCTAGTCCTAACAGAATACATAATACTATAAAGACGTTTGATATAGGGATCCCTGGGTGGCGCAGCGGTTGGCGCCTGCCTTTGGCCCATGGCGTGATCCTGGAGACCCTGATCGAATCCCACATCGGGTCCCGGTGCATGGAGCCTGCTTCTTCTCCTCCTCTGCCTGTGTCTCTGTGTCTCTCTCTCTCTCTGTGTGACTATCATAAATAAATAAAAATTAAAAAAAAAGAAACTCCTTGAGCATGTGGATCATAGATCTCACTTAAAAATAAAAGACGCTTGATATATATCTTCAAAGTTATTGACAGACATGGCTAAAAATTGCAACAGTTTTCTGGCAGTATTTGTCATCAAATCACACTAATGCATAATGACACTATTTTTTACTTGGCCATACAAGCAGATATTTTATTTTTGCATGTGAAAAAACCTAAAGGTCAAAATATAACCAGCTTCTGGCATGTGCTGTGTATATATAGGATAAATGTTCATGCCTTTTTATTCTTTTAGCACTAAAACCCAAAGCTCAGAACTTTTGTTTTAGTTCTGATGTGTAAAGAGCTTAGACATTGTCACTCCTGTCTTTGCAACAAGAAAAATCAGGACAACTGAAAGCTCTTGACTTCTCTTGGCCCTATCTGAAAACTGGGCTTGTAGGGAAAAGCACAATCTTAAATCCAGAGATAGAGAAGAAAATTCAGAGAATTATAGCCAAGATCTTTTACCTGGAGAAGTAATTGTCAGACCCACAATCTAGTAAGAACATTTATGCAGTAACTTGCTTAATTCCTGGAGCTGAACATGGTCTTGTGTGAGCAGGAAATCTCTGGGCAATATACTCCTGAAGGCCCCCAACTTTCATGAGTTTTATCTTGAGGATCCCCACCTATTTATTAGAGCGATGATTTTTTTTAATTTTTATTTATTTATGATAGTCACACACACAAGAGAGAGAGAGAGAGGCAGAGACACAGGCAGAGGGAGAAGCAGGCTCCATGCACCGGAGCCCGATGTGGATTCGATCCCGGGTCTCCAAGATCGCGCCCCGGCCAAAGGCAGGCCCAAACCACTGCGCCACCCAGGGATCCCCACAGCGAAGATTTGAGCAAGATCTTCTCACGACCTTGGCAAGTGAAAGGGAGAGTAATCCTTGTGAATATGACCAGAGCTGTCTCCATTAACAAAGACCTCCCATCCAAGGAAAAAGACTTTACCAGAGCATTATTGAAGCTGGGTAAAAGTTATCCCTCTAATTCCAGTTTCCTATAGTTTTCTTGTCTTACTAAAGGAGAAGGAGAGAATACTATATAAGAAGAAACATATGTGAAGTTCAGAAGGTAAAGAAACAGGTCCACAAAATGAGATTTAGTCATAAGATTTTAGAGGGTTTCCCTTCCAAGACCCCAATACAATAATATGGATTATAGGTGAAAGTTTGCAAGACATGAGACTCTGAAAAAAATACATGGGAAAGCCCAAAGTTTCTGGCATTTATAAGCTACAGTAATCATCAAACAAAGCCAGGCTCCTAATCATATACACAAAATCCTCACAGGAGAGTCCTACTTACCTCACCTACTATTACCCAAAACTACATGTTCAGCTTTCAACAAAAAAAATTACAAGAATACAAAAAAACAAAAAAACACAGCGTGAAGACACAAAGCAAGTATTAGAATCAGATTCATATAAAACACCGATGTTGGAATTACATGGTAGAAAATTTAAAGTGACTAGGATTAATATGTTTAAAATTCTTAGAGTAGAAAATAATAGAAACAGGGATAAAAACCCTATGAAAAGAGTAAAAATCAGAAATTAAAAACATAGACAAAAATGAAAAATGACTTTCATGATTTTACAAGTAGATATGCACTGCTGAGTACAGAATTTCTGAGTTTGAGATAGGTAAGAACATATCAAACTAAAGTGCAAAGAAAATATTAACTAAATAAAAAAAGAAAACAAACAACAAAAACAGAAAAGATCATCTAAAACCATAGGATGGTTTTAAAAGATGTAATATGCTTAATTAAGAGACCATAAGAATAAGAAAGAAAGAATGGAGAAGAAATATTTTGAATGAGTAATGTCTGAGGATACTCTAATACACGCCAAATCACAGACACTAGAAGCTCAGAGAACATCAAGCAAGTTAAACAAACAAAAATACACTATACTTGGGTATATATTATTCAAATTATAAAAAACTAAATGAAAGAGAAATCTCAAAGCAAGATATAGAAGATAAATACCCACCTACAGAGAAAGGAGTAAGAATCACAATGGACTATTATCCAAAACCATATAAGCAATAAAAAGTGAAATATTTAAGTGCTTTAAAAAAACTAGAATTCTATTTCCAGTGGAATTATCCTTCAAGAGAAGAAGAAATATAAGGTATTTTAAGACAAACAAAAACAGAGAACTCATCACTAGCTGATCTTTTTTTTTTTAATTTTTAAATTTTGATAGAAGGAAAATTATTTAGTTTCAGTAGCCTGGATCTATATTAATAAGAAAGAATGTCAAAGAAAAATATTAAGGTAAAATAAATTTGTTTATTTTTATCAATCTAAAATTACTGTTTAAAGTATTATTGGGTGATTATAGTATAGGGATAAGTGAAATGAATGACAGCGTATCTATAAAGGACAACAGGGAAGAATTGGAAATGATCCATCATAAGTTACCTGCACATGAAGTGGAGCAATATTATTAGTAGGTTAACACAGATTAGCTAAACTCTAGGGAACTATGCATAGTTTTTAAAGGAAGTAAATCGAAATAATAACAAAGGACATAAATGGAATAATAAAATAACTAGAAGATAAGAAGGCAGTAAAAGAAGTGAAAAGAAGGAATAGAAAACAGATACAAATATGGTTGATACCAATCAAAATATGTTAATAATCAGTTTAAATATGAAAGATCTAAATACAGTGGTTAAAGACAGAACTAGTCAAAATAATAAAAAAGACACAACTATATATTACCTAGAAAGCATCCTCTAAATATAAAGAAGTTGATAAGACGTAAAATGATGGATGAAGATATATTTATGGTAGAAACTAATCAAAACAAAGTCAGACTAGTTATATGCATTTCAGACAAAACAGACATCAGAACAAGGAAAATTATCAGTTATCAGTGATAAAGAGAAGTACTATGAATAGTAAAGAAGTTTATTCTCCAAGAACTAACAATCCTAAATATATATGCATCTAAGGACAAGCATCAAAATATCTGGGGCAAACAGTGATAATATATTATAATTCATAAATCAAAGATGCAGAAAATCAGAAGAGATATAATTGGCCTAAACAATATATCAATCCACCTACCTAATTGAATATCCTAAAATATTCCATCCACAAGGAGTAGAATATAAATTCTTCTCAAACTTACATGAAATATTCACTAAATAGATTACATAGGGCCATAACCCACACCTTAGCACATCTTAAATGTATAAATCAAACAATAAATATCTTAGATCACAATGAAGTCAAACTAGAAATTAGTAATAGAAGCCCACCTGGAAAAATCCTCAAATATTTCTAAAAACACAATTCTAACAGTACACAGGTCACAGAAGATTTAAAAAATTTCAAAAAATTATTAACTAAATGAAAATAGAACTCATTAAAAATGTGCCAAATGCAGGAAAAAGTAGTGCTTAGAGAGAAATTTATAGCATAAAACACATATGTTAAGATACAGGAATAACTAAAACTGTCAGTTTGGGAAACCAGAGAAAGAAGACTAATGTAAGCAAGCAGAAGAAAAGAAACAATAATTTTGAAATGAACAGAAATAAAACTCAAATTAAGAAAAAATAGGGAAAAATCAACCAAAATAACACCCTCCTTCTTTTGAAAAGATCAATGAAATTGATAATCTTCTAGGTAGGCTAAAAAAGAAAAAAGAGACAGAAGAGGAGAGGAGAGGAAGAGAGGGAGGAGACGAGAGGAAGGAGAGGAGAAGAGAAGAGAAAGAGAAAGATCCTCTCCTCTCCTCTCCTCTCCTCCTCTCCTCTCCGCTCCTCTCCTCTCCTTCCTCTCCTCTCCTCTCTCTTCCCCCTCCCTCTTCTCCTTCTCTTCTCTTCCTTCTCTTTCCTCTTCCTTCTCTTTCCCTCTTTCCTTCCTTCCTTCCTCTTCCTTCCTTCCTTCCTTCCTTCCTCTTCCTCCTAATAATTAGTCACCAAATTACACATGTCATAACTAAAAATCCAATACTACATCTACCATGTGATTAAACAAGATAAGAAAGTGCGGCACTCTGGGTGACTTAGTCCCTTAAGCATCCAACTATTGATTTTGGTGCAGGGTGGTGAGCCAACTCTGATTTTAGGATCTCGAGGGTGGTGAGACCCAGCCTGTAGTCAGGCTCTATGCTGGACGTGGAGCCTGCTTAAGATTCTCTCTTTCCTTCTTTTCTGCCTCCCCCTTATTCTCATGTGCTCTCACTCTGTCTCTCTCTCAAATATAAATAAATAATAAAATAAAATAATAAAATAAAATAAATAAAATAAAATAATAAAATAAAATAAAATAAAATAATAAAATAAAATAAAATAAATAACATAGGAATACATTAAATAATAATTTTGTGCCCATAAGTCTGGTAATTCAGGTAAATGGAATACTTTGTGAAATATACAAATTACCACAAGTCTCAGAAAGACAGATAAACTTGAGAGTGTTTTATCTATTAAGAAAGTCAGTTCAAACTCAACTAACCATTTAGGGAAAAAAATGAAAGCAATTATCAACAATCACTTAAGTCAATAGGATTAGTAAAAGCACTTCCTAACTTATTCTACAAGGCCAGTGATATCCTAACAACAAAACAAGATAAATACCTATAAGGAATAAAAACTATAGATTAAGACCTTTTTAGGAAACATTAACATATCTCATGAACATAGAAGAAAAGTGAATTAATTCGTTCAATTAAATATTAACATATCAGATCTAATAATGTATAAAAAATTATACACCATGACCAAGGGAGATTTATTCCAGATACACAGAGTCAGTTCAAGATGTGAAAATCCATCAATGTACTACACTATTAATGTAATCTTTAAACCATCAAAGACTAACGAAAAAAATAGTATGACCATAGCAATTCATGCAGGAAAAAAACATTTCACAAGGTGTAAAAATCTCAATTATGTAAACCTCTCAGCGAAGCAAGAATAAAGGAGGATATCTCCAACTTTATTTAAAAAAAATCTACAGAAGCAAAACTGACTTCATGTTTAATGGTGAGAAACTGGACCCTTTCCAACTAAGACTGGGAACAAGGGAGGATGTTTTCTCTATAGTCCCATTCAATGATATATAAAGAATCCTAGTTAGTGCAAGAAAATAAACAAACAAAAGGAAATTGATTATTTGCAGATTGAGAAGGAAGATATAAACTATCTCTAGTCACAATAATTTGATTGATTTTTTTAAATCCCAAAGAATTAAGAACTCATAAAAATCATAAGTGAGTAGAGGAAGAAGGATAAAGGATAAATATACAAAGAGTGATTCTATTTTCTTTCCAATAAAAGCAATTAGAATTTGATATTTAGGACATGAACTGACATTTTACCAAAGACATACAGACAGACAACAGACCCATGAAAAGATGCTGAATATCACTCATCATGGGGGAAATGCAAATCCGAATTACAGTGAGATATCACCTCATGCCTGTTAGAATGGTTAAAATCAACAACACAAGAAACAAGTGTTGGTGAGGATGTGGAGAAACTGTAGATGAGAATGGAAACTAGTACTTTCACTCTGGAAAACAGTATGGAGATTCCTCAAAAAATTTAAAATAGAACTACCATACAGATCTAATAATGGCATCATTGAATATTTACCTAAAAAGTACTAACACACTAAATCAAAAAGATATCTGCACCCCTATGTTCATTACAGCATTATCTACAATAGCCATTTGTAACAACATGGACGGAGCTAGAGAGTATAATGCTAAGTGAAATAAGTAGTCAGAGAAAGACAAATACATATGATTTTACTCATATATGAAATTTAAGAAACAAAACAGATGAATGAAGACCAGACAAAGGGATACAAACCAAAAAACAGATCATTGGCTATAGGGAATAAACTGATGGATACCAGAGGGGAGATAAGCAGAAGGATGGGTGAAATAGGTGAAAGGGATTAAAAGACACTTATCTTGATGAGCACTGAGTAATACATAAAAATTTTGAAGCACTATCTTGTACACCTGAAATTAATATTATAACACTATATATTAACTATACCTAAAATAAATAAAAATTCTAAAAATACCATTTACCACAGTATTCCAACACTGAAATCCTTAACAATAATGAATTTAACAAAATGTACATAGGAATTGTATGTGGAAACTATAAAATATTGATGAAAAAACACAAAGAAGATTTAAATAAATGGAGATTTATTACATAGTTTTGTTTTGGAAGACTTGTTATTATTAAGGTGTCAATTCTCTTAACTTGGACTTTAGATTCAACTCAATCCCAATGCAAACAGATCTAGTAGAGCCAACACAATACTGAACAAGGACAAAGTTGAAAGGCTCGTAATATTTAAGAATTACTATAAGCTACAGCTATTAAGATAGTTTGACACTGGAAAAGAAAATAATAATTGAACAGATTAGAAAGCACCAAAATAAAACATAAAATCAGTCAACTAAATAAATACCAACTAAAGTAGTAAGGGTAATTCAATGAAGCAATGATAGGCTTTTCATTAATGGCTGAAATACTTAGATGTCCATATGGAAAAGAATGCACATAGAAACTGAACTTACACAAAAACTAGTTCTGAATGCAGCAAAAACTACACAAGCATAAAATTTCCTGATGAAAATGTGAAACTTAATGAAGAAAGTCTTCATAACCTTGGCTTTGTGAGTTTTCTGATGTAATAGTAGCATAATTAATAAGCAAAAATTTTAAACACTGGATTAATAAAAACTGCAAATATGGATCTTCAAATGATACTAGCAAAAGTATGAGATAGTAAGTCATAGGCTGGAAGAAAAGATTTGCAAAAACACATCTAATAAAAAATTTCTATCTAAAATTTATCGAGAACTCCTCAAACTCAGGAATAAGGAAATAAAGAGCCATTTTTTTTTTAAAAGGGAGACAGAACGTAAGACTGCTAACTCTGGGAAACGAACTAGGGGTGGTAGAAGGGGAGGAGGGCGGGAGGTGGGAGTGAATGCGTGACGGGCACTGGGGGTTATTCTGTATGTTAGTAAATTGAACACTAATAAAATAAATAAATAAATAAATAAATAAATAAATAAATAAATAAATAAAAAGTAAATGTTCTAAAATTATATATTAAGGAAGATATATGAGTGGAAAACAGTAATATGAAAAGATATTCAAAGTTTTTTCAATTAGGAAATTACAAATTAAAACCTCACTGATATGCTAAAACATTTGAATGGCTAAATTAGGAAAAAAAAGACAATACCAAATGCTTATGAGGATGTGGAGCAACATAAACTCTCATTTCCTGCTGGTAGGAATGCAAAATGAAACAGCCACTTTGGAAGACAGTTTTAGCAGCTTTACAAAGTTAAGTAAGCATAGCCTCACTATATATACGGCAATACTACTCTTAGGAAATTGGTTGAGTAATTTGAAATTGCTTGAGTAATTTTGCACATACATAAACCTGACTGCAAACGTTTATGGAAGCTTTATTCATAATGGCCAAACACTAGAAGAAACTAAGATGTCCTTCAAAGGTGAATGGATGAATAAACAGAGGTATACCTATACAACAGACTATTACTTGATAAAAATTTTAAAAAGAACTTTAAGGTACAAAAACACATGGGTAATTAAAAATGCTTACTGCTAAGTGAAAGGATCCTGCCTGAAAAAAAAAAAACTCTATAATTCCAATAATCTGACATTCTGCAAATGTTAATACTATAGTTATGGTAAATAAATCAGTGGTTCCCAGTTCAGGAAGATGGACAGATTGAATAAGCAAAGGATGGCATATTTTCTTGGGGCAGTGAAATTACTATCTATAACACTGGAGGGTGACTATAAGACATTAAACAATATTATTTGTATATTATTTATAAAAAGATCAAGTAATTCAATAAGATTTAATAGGATAGATATGTGTTTATTTTCCAACATTTAAAAATATATTTAATGTATTTTTGCAATGCCAAGATTTCCATTAAGACAACTCATGAAAATGATCTGGGAACTGTCATTAGTTAATAATTGTTTAAAAATGCAATATTCTATCAATTTATCAACTGCACATGTTTTTACATTTTTAACTTCTGTGACATTAAGTTGAGTCTTATAATGGATGGCATGTCATACTCTAATTGGCAAGATTTTTCTTTCTCAGTGGTATATGTAAAATGATACATATAAAAAATTAAGGAAATGAAGCATTTTGCTTATTAGACTTTGTTTAATTTTTGTTTTCATTTTTCCAGAGTAACTAAGGAAAAATATAAAAGCAAGTAAAAATTATAGTTAGTATAACTTGAGAAGTTCTATTCTATTTTTATTATCTTTAAAAAGATTGTGCATTTTTTTTTTGAGAGAGAGAGAAAGAGAGAGGGAACATGTTAGAGCATCCGCATGCAAGGTGGTGGGGGAACAGAGAGAATCTTATGCAGGCTCCAGGCCCAGCATTTATGGAGTTGATGCAGGGCTTGATCTCATGGCCCCAAGATCATGACCTGAGCAGACATCAAGAGTTGGATGATTAACCAACTGGGCCACCCAGACACCATTAGAGATTGTATATTTTATTTAGGTGTTCCCTTAAAAATCAGTAATATTCTCAGGAAAGAAACTTTGAAATGATGCTTAGAATTAGATCAAAATACACATATTGGGTAATCTGAAAAAATATTAAAATGTCATGGAAATATTTGCACATATCATGATATTGAAATGCCATTAACTGGAATGAGGAACATAATATACCATGATTGTCACTTCTACTCCTAAATGATCAAGCTCAGTTTAAGACCAAGTGTTATTTCCCCCTGAAAATGAGATAAGAAAGGCTAGATCTTTGATCTCCATGGAGTAGCAATGGGTAAAGAGATGTTTTTGAAATTTGTCATTTATAGACCACCATAAGTCTACATAAGGAAAAGTTTCTATTCCAGTTATGTTTTGATTTTCCCTAAAAAAGAAGACCACATAAAATATAGGGAATTTAGGACACAGGTAAAAAACAAAATATGATCATCCTTAAATTGATGAGAGAGAACAGTTCTATTAAGATTTTAAAGATAAGCTGTACAGATATTATAAGATATTAACTTGGAAACCTTGACTGAGGCAGTAAGATATAATAGGTAAGACATTCTTATAGACCAAGATGCAAATTTTCAAACAACATTTCTGAAAATCAATTTCATCACTCTTACAATCTTTCATTTGCATGGAGAATAAGAAAATCACTCCTCATTTTATCTGCAATCAGATGTTCCCAGCCTAGAGAATACAAAGCCAATGTATTTATTCTTCCATTTGACTTGCCTCTTGTCACTCTACTCAAGATTGAAGAGATTAGACACTGTGCTTAGGAAAGAAAGAGAGAAAGAAAGAGAGAGAAAGAGGAGGGAGGGAGGGAGGGAGGGAGGAAGGACGGAAGGAAGGAAGGAAGGAAGGAAGGAAGGAAGGAAGGAAGGGAAGAATGCAGTAGAAATGACTCATCTGCCTTCCATTACTCAAAGTTCTCACCTGCAGTAGACCCCATTAGGGGAAGAAAAGTCATTGTAATGTTTAAGGAAGTTGGATATTGGGAGTTTAATTATTAACTGGTAACTACCATTCAAATTATTAAATTAAGATTGTTTTGCAACTTATAGTGATATTAGAATCTTCCTACTTTCATCATATATTTTCCATAAATTTTAAAGTTAGCATCACTATTAGGGCTTTCCCTATTCTTGATTGTTTGAAATATCACTTATATACTTAGAAAACGAAATTGTAGTATACATATTTGAAATACATGTTAGGTTATTAAGTAAACCATTTTCATGATGTTTTTAACAAATGTGTACTTTGATTTATATATTCTGAGATACACGCAAGATAAAATTGGTGTCACTCTGCTTTCTCCCTAGGATTAAAAGATTTTCCAATTCTAAATTCTCTTCAACTACCAGGACAGCCCTGTTTTTAAAATATAGTCCTGTATGTAGACCTGGATAACACATGGGCATGTTTTCCTCAAATTATAAGTATAAATTTTGTATTCCCCAATCTTTAGCATCCTACGTGTGTGGAGAGGACCATTTGCGGTTTCTTGTCCTGTATGGTCATTTATTTAAGGACTGCACATATTCTGTAAAGAAGCTACCATGATTCCATGCTTTCTAGGCACCAGAAACTATTTTAAGTACTTAAAAATATTATTTATTTAATCCTCTCAACATCTGTAAGTGGAAATTATTGTAATTATACCCATTTTTAAAGCTGAGGAGACCAATGCCCAGAGAGTTAGGGAACTGTCCAAGGTCACACGGTTACAAAACAGCAATCCTGGAATTTGGCCCCAGGCACTCTTGGCTGTGGTGGCCACCACAGGGCCTACTGTCCTGCACTGCCAAGGAGAACTTTCCAAAAACAAGCAGGGAGTGTGCTTTGATTATTTATAAAGCTCAGCAGCCAGTGAGTGGAACATGAGTGGGAGGTTTGTTGCCAATAAAAAAGAGAGCTGATAGTGGGCAGGTCTCCAGACTGGACAAAATGAAGAGCTGAGCCAAGACAGGGGCAATGCAATTGAGACAGTGATGGAGATGGAAGAGAATGAAACAACAGAATTTAGAGAGAGGTGAGGAGGAGGAATAGGTCTACCTGTGGTTTTCTGACTTTGAAAAAAACCAAATCCCTTTGTCTCCTGTTTACTTCAAATTGGTTCCTTCCACTCTGTGGAGAGAGTATTTTGGGAAATCTGTAATTTCCCTGATATATGTCGGTGTATCAGTTTGGAATGGTTGGTAAATATAGCCCCAAATCTGAAATTTAGAAAGGAAGAAATAAGACAGATTGTATGTGTTATAAGGCCGGTACCAAAACAGGTACTTTGCTCCCAAGGGCACACATTTCTAAGCTGAGATCTATGAACTTGATCTCTGGATGGGCTCTAAAGGGTCTGAGCCACTTAAAATTGCAGGCAAAATTGTGCGTACCTTTGCGTCTCTGCGCTTCTCTGGGGAGGGTGTCCAAGCCTGTGTTAGAGTCTCAGGGGCTTTGTGACACAACAAAGCTCATAAACCACAGTCTGAGACCCTTAAGGTAAGTGCCATCCTTTTTTTTTTTTTCATACTTTTTTATAACATAGTGTGGTGCTCAGGATTAGTCTGCAGACAGACCATCTCAGTTTAAAGCCTGCCTCTGCCACCTGCTTTTTTATGACTGTGAGCAAGTTTTTTTTTTATTCTCTCCCTGCCTCAGTTTCCTCATCTGAAAAACGAGGAGTCTTTTCTAGTAGTTTTGAGAGTTTAGTCAATACAGGTAACGTTAAAAGGGCAGTGCTGGCACCAAATAAACTCTGATATGCTCTAACTCTTCCTTTGACCAGCAACATTTATTTTTCTTCACATAGAACTGTATCTTGCAGTCATTCCTGCCACATGGAGAGATTACATTAATATTATATTATGTAAAATCATTCGCTCAGTAACTATTGTATGAAACTAAAATGCACCCCTCAGATAGGGAGGGGCAACACTCTTCATCAAGCCCTGTACACGGGTATAATACACAAGAATCATAAAGAATGAATATTTTATGGATTCCTACCTAGAAATATTCACATTCTATAGATCTGTGTTTAGGCCAAGATTCTGCATTTGTAATAAGGGGCCTCAGATATGAATGATTTAGGTAATCCAGAGAGCAGCCTGAAGAGCATTATTTTAATTGTTCTACTTTCGTCCTTTTATACTTGCAGTCCTCCTAGTTATATTAGTCAGGAGTGATGGGATCTCTAAAATCAACAGATCATACATAAATTGCCCATAAACAAACAGGGGTGGAATGGATAAACAAATGTCCTTTTGTTTCCCAGGAAAGCTGGTTACTTCGCCCCCTTAGAAAAAAAATGCCTATCGCTTTTCTACTCCCAAACTAGCTCTTGTTATTTAAAATACATCTTATTAAAATTACTTCTGTTATAATTTGGAGATCCTTAAATTTCCATCTGGCTATAGCTTCATTCCCTGTCATAGCAGTGCCTTTGCCACAAGCGTCCAAGGCATGATTATGCCAATCAGTCATGTATTAGAACATTTTCTGTTTTCCCAAGAGCATGTCTAAGAAGCGAAAATTAAAAAAAAAAAAAAAACACTCACACACCCCTCACAGTTTATAATCTGATTTTGCATGAGAAGTCTGCAAAACCACAATGATACAAAAATCTGTGAGCATCTTGCACCAAGACATTGATGGTATTCTGGTTTTTCGATATCATGTGGATTCTTTAAAAATTAATTTCTCATCTTCCGAGTAGCTAAATATTTTGAAACTATGTAATTTTTCCATCACAGAAAAAAGAATTTAGAAACATATTTCTTGGCATATCATTCCAATGGGAATTTCATGCAAAAGTAATATTTTAACAGCAGGCTGGAAGGAAGACTCATTGCCTTGTCAAGTGCCAGTTACAAAATTAGACACAGCCTTAAAGGGAATAAATGGGGGATTAAAATGTTTTTGAAGCTGCTCATTTGTCTAAACTTTATTAAAATTTCCATGAAAGGGTAATGATATTGATCGACATATTGTCATATATACAGAACAAAAACAAAGTGAACGGAAGAATGATAAATTATTTCGCCTTAAAAATTCACGTTACTGATGGCCAGTGCTATCTGAACTGTATTTAGATGAATTAAGCAGATGCTACCCTTCTATTTCTAACAAAAGGAATGAAATTCAAATCAAAACATAGGAAGGCAAATCTCAGAAAAGTATGTGAAGGTTTAAAGCGGCCACAAGTCTACGAGTTGAGATGTCCTTAGCAAACAATTATTCCATCTAATACATCATTGATATCATTACCATATTTATCACCAGTATGCAATGTTTATAAATTGTGTTGACCTCGGTGACTAATTTAGGTTACAAATCGTGAATCACTGTATCATTTTTCGCTTCCATTTCTTTTAATGTCTGGGTCCTTTCTGGTTTCAGAGTGATACATTCTGGGTTCTGTAGTCCTTTGGGCTAATATCTTTTATACGGGGGGGGGGGGCTGAGCCATCTATCCCTTTGATGGAATCTGCTTTGTAAATAGACTGATGTACACTTTTTGTACACAAATATGTTTGTATACAAATCATGTTTCCTACTTTGAATTTTTTTTTCCTGTGTGTGAATATATCATCATACTCCAGAGTAAACGACTGGATACACCAGGTCTACTGGAGTAGACCGTATCTGGGGATCTCACGGACAGAAGAGTGATGGGTGCCCAGGTGCCTGCTTCTTTCGGGACCCCCCAAAGAGTTGTCGGTGGGGTTTTAAGCCACACAGTGTTCTGTTTTGTTTCTTAAACTTAGAGGAAACTTCTTTTTTAAATGACAACAAAGGGGATCCCCGGGTGGCTCAGCGGTTTAGCACCTGCCTTCAGCCCTGGGCCTGACCCCAGAGACCTGGGATCGAGTCCCACGTCGGGCTCCCTGCATGGAGCCTGCTTCTCCCTCTGCTGTGTCTCTGCCTCTCTTTCTCTCTCTCTGTGTCTCCCATGAATAAATGAAGAACATCTTTAAAAAATAATAAAAGGGAACAAAGAACATAAACCGTTGTGGCCGCGATAAAGGGACAGCAGGGAGGACGGGGACAGCCAGGGACTTCCACGGCAGGTCTTCTACCTCCTGGAAACGAGCTCGTCCCAGACTCTGGTCACTTCGTGGTCTTCTTGGGTCCGCTCAGCGGTCTTCCCGGAGAGTGGGTGAGATCTGCTGCTTCCCCGCGCCCCGGGCCCCCCAGGACCTGAGGGCTTCCATCACCCCCTTCCGTCCCTCACAGGGCTTGAAGGGGTTGGAGAAAGATCTTTTCCCATGCTGTTTGTCTCATAAAGCCCTATTTTTTTCTCTTCCAGAACCTTCCAGAGTTCGGCTTTGGCGAGTCTCCCGACCCCGTGTCCGAGCACCTGCAGGGGAGGAGGGTGCACGGGGCGGGAGGGCTCCGGGGCTGGGGGCGGCGGGGCGGGCTCGGACACCGGGTGGGCTGGGGTGGGGTGTGGAACTCGCCAAAGCCGAACTGTGAAAGGTTCTGGAAGAAAAAAAAAAAAAAAGGGAAAAAGGACTTTATGCACACAAACAGCATGGGAAAAAAATCTTTCTCCAACCCCTTCAAGCCCTGCGAGGGACGGAAGTGGGTGATGGAAGCCGTTTGGTCCTGGGGGCCCCGGGCGAGCCCGAGGAAGGCGCCGATGCTCCTGGGAGCCCTCCGGCCACGTGCACCCTCGTCCCCTGCAGGTGCTCCCCTGCAGCTCCTCACACCTGCCCTTCCGCAGTCACTGTCCCTGCGTGTGGCTGCGCGGGGGCGTCCAGGTCCTCCGCCCCGCTCTCCTCCCCCCCCCGCAGCAGGTGCACCCGGGAGGGGGCGCACGGGGGCCCGAGGGCAGCTGCCAACCAGGGTTCAGACGCGGAGGCGGCGCAGGTGCAGGTGCAGGTGCAGGGACCTCGGGGCTCGGCCGCTTCCTGTGGCCCCGCGCACCCCCCCCCCGCCGCAGTGCGCAGGTGTGAAGGCGCCCGCGGGGGTCCACGGGCTGGGGGGGGGGGCTCCAGGCAGCGCCCTCGCCGCCGACCCGCAGGTGCCGGAGCGCAGCCGGGTCAGGCCCCAGGCGGGCCCTGCACCCCCCAGGAGGGCCCGGCTCAGCGGGCGGGGCTCCCCGAGAGGCCGCGGTTGCCTGCGGGGCTCCCGAGGGTCTTCCCCGCGGCGCATCCCCTCCCGCGGCAGGTAAGGCTCCGCGCCCCCCGCCCCCCGTCTGCTCCAGGGGCCCCTCGCGCCCGCAGGACGCCGGCCGTTGGGTCGTTGGGCTGGTCCCGGGCGGGGCGGGGCGGGGCGGGCTGTCGGGCCCCCGGCGCCCCGGGCCGCCGCCTCGGTCTCCCCGCGCAGGGCGGCCCGCTGAGGGCTGCGTCCCCAGAGAAGCCACAGGCCAGCCCCGGGGCAGGCCCGAGAGCGCCGGCGGGTGCTCCCAGGAGGAGCCTGGCGGGGCCTGGCGGGCTGCGGGGGGGCCGGGGGGGCTTCTCCGCCTCCCCCGGGGCAGCACCAGGAAGCCGAGCAGGGACCCGGGGGAGCCTGGGCCGCTCTTCTGTCCTGGAGCCCGCAGCCCGGAGGCTCTGCTAGCCTCCCCCTGTTGGGGCCGGGGCACCCTGACACCTGCCAGCACCTGCCGAGGCGGGGCCCGGGGCTGCAGCAGGGCCACCCCCGCCTGACATGACCAGGCCTGGGGGGCGAGTCCAGCAGCTACATCCGTGCACATCCCTAGGAGGGGAGGGGACGGCCTCCCGCCTGACATGACCAATGCTTGGCCATTGTTATGAACCTTGGCCTTAGTCGTTTTTCAGGGCGCTTAGTGGAAGACTTCTTTTTTTCTTTTCTTTCTTTTCTTTTCTTTTCTTTTCTTTTTTTTTTCTTTTCTTTTCTTTTCTTTTCTTTTCTTATTTTGAGAGACCAACTTACAGCAGGGATCAGTCTTTGATTAATTTGTTCCTTTCTCTGTTTAAAAAAGTTCTTTTTTCCATTAATATGTGAGCAGTAGTTTTAGTATATTACACCTCTTAATTTATAATGCCTTTAAAATTATGATTTGCTTATCATTTAACGTGCATCATTATAAAATTAGATCATAATTTAATCTATGTATTTTTCCTGTATATGAAAGGTAGAACAGAAAGCTTAGGAGTTATTATAAATATGACTGACAATACGGTCTAATTATAAAAATTATGGTGTCAACAGACTTTTACAACTTTCATCATGGAAAAGTATTCACAGAGTTTCACCCTTGCTTTGTTTCAATAGAGATAATATATTTACACAGTAAAAGAGAAAAATTAAATTGTGCAAAAATAAATTATATAGGCTCTAACAGGCTCCCTCCATAATCCCCTGTTCTCTAGAAATCACCAGATATTTTAAGGTTTTAAAAGGTTTTTAAAGAAAGACCTTAAAATATCTGGTTTTGTTTGATTTGATTATTAGTACCATCGTTCTAAAGAATGCAATTAAAACATAATATACCAATTTGAGTTTACACATCCTGTTGTCCATTCTTACAGGCAATAAACGTGGGGGTCCAGCTTCTGGAGGCAGTTAGGTCTTGAAAAAAAATACCTGAACACTCTGTACCTACAGTCTCTAATTTTTAAGCAGAATAATATTAACTTATATCTTAAAAATCTGTTGTTAGGGTTCATTAAAATGCATTCAGCATTCAAACTGGAGAGATTTACAAGTCAGTATCATGGCTATGTACATATTATTAACGACATAATTAAGGTTAGCGATGGTCTCAAGTAAGAAAACATGTATCTTTTTCTTTAAACCACGTGAAGGAGCATGTTCAAGCTCTCAGGTTCAATTCATTCTCTTTCTTATACTTTATCAACTACTTAAAACAATTATCATATGTTAGATTGCTTTGTAATCATACCATAACTACTGGTACAGTATTGTGATTTTCTTGGAGTTAATATCTTGTGGATATAGAAAAGTCATATGAAAATATTGCAATTTCTATAACCTAATTTTTTTTTAATTTTTATTTATTTATGATAGTCACAGAGAGAGAGAGAGAGAGGCAGAGACACAGGCAGAGGGAGAAGCAGGCTCCATGCACCGGGAGCCTGATGTGGGATTCGATCCCGGGTCTCCAGGATCGTGCCCTGGGCCAAAGACAGGCGCTAAACCGCTGCGCCACCCAGGGATCCCTATAACCTAATTTTTTGATTGGGAACTACATTATCTTGATCAAAGAGCCATCTTTATCTTCTTACTTCTCAAGTATATACATGTAATTAGATTAATTGTGCTAAAAAGACAGTCTTCATGGGGCCTCCTTTGTCTTCCTTTCATTTGAATCTTGTTTTAATTTTCCTAGAATACTTTCTTAGGTTAGTTTGGATACTGGAGTTGGCTGAGTCAGAAATGACTCCAAATAATTGTTACTTTAAAAAAAAAAAAAGGTAGTTTGTTTCTCCAATAAATATAAGGTAAAGCAACTCCATAACTGTCAGTCTTCTGTTTCATTGCTCCATTATCTCAACACATGGCTTCATTCTCATAGTCCAATATGTCTACTCCAGTTTCCTCTATGATATTGTGATTTATGCATGAGGAGTGAAGCGATGAGGAAGGCTGGGATGTAGAGGGAGGATTTCTTTCTGTTAGGGAAAGAACCCTGACAACTCTTATGTTTATAGTGCAATGGTCTGAACTTAGGCATAGAGCCATACTTAGCCGCAAGAGAGATTGGAAAAGTTTGCTTTAGCTGGATGACCATTGCTCAACAAAATACTCTTATATTGCGAGAGGAGGTTATTAGAGGGCAGCTCACTGTCTCTGCCACAGTTCTTGCTCTTGAAAAGATAAGAATACTTGCATATCTTTCTTTTCACACGCAAAATTCACAAAGTTCTTTCCATTCTGTCACCCATCCCAGGATTTCTAGCTAATGTGTGGTCTTCTCTTTCAGGGTCAATTATAGTACCAAGTGGTCTGACCATATATAAACTGATCTTAAAAACAAACAAACAAACAAAAAAACAAAGGCAGCTTATCTGTACACACTCCCCTCCCCATGCCAAATATGCAGTGGTTTGGTTAACATAGGCAATCGCAATACAACATACAATTTGAAAAAGGGTAAACAGAAATAAAACACTGAACAACTGCTCAAGAGCTATTATCCTATTTCGCTTGGTCAGAATTATGAAGCCTTTAGGCAAAGGCAGAGAGGTAAATCCCCTGGTAAATCCATATGTCAGCCCTGTACTGCTTTCTAGGACAAATCCCTATGTCCTTCACAGTTGAAATTTGTTGTGCTAAGTGGTCCTTCCTTTTCTGTTGTCTTCTGTACCCTTTATGAGATCTACAGAGCATTTGCAGCTAAAGTTTTCCTGATGCAGTTTTGGGATAGAACACTCACAGGCTTCTGCAGACATGTAGTCTCTGCAACAAAACATTTTTAGGAGCACCTGGGTGGCCCAGTTGTTTAAGCATCTGCCTTTGGCTGAGGTCATGATCTCCTGGTTCTGGGATGGAGCCCTGAGAGTCAGGCTCCCTGCCCGGTGGGGAGCCTGCTTCTCCCTCTCCCTCTGCTCCCTGGCTCTTGCTCTTTCTCTCTCTCAATCTCTATCTCAAATAAATAAAATCTTTTTACAACCTGACAATACATTTTTTAGCCAAAAAAAAGAAGAAAAAGGAGGTTTCTAGTGTTTTTACTTTTCATCAATTTCTTCTTGCAAATGAACCCAGATGGAGAGCCTATCTGGACATAGAGATTAAACCTGAACACTCTCATCTGTGTATTGGTGTTTGTGGTTTGTCCTTCAGGATCTCTCAGATGATAGGAAACTGCAACCTGGCCAGTTGTTTAACATTTAACAGTTATCACTGAGATCTTATTGTACCAAGTTGTATTGTCAGTAACAAGTTTGATGGTTGTCCAATTTTTTTGTGTATTTTTCAAAATGTAGATCTTTTAGAATTATGCATTTTTCATCAGAACTTTGAAAACTCATGTCTATGTGTTTATGTCTGGGAACTCAATGTGCCTTTCAATTAAAAGATTTATCAGACAGTTGTCTAATTAGTTCCCATAGATAATTGTGTCAGTCTTCCTGGCCTTTGTCAATGTATCTATAATCCTATAACCAATGTTAGTAAAAATGTTACTTTTTTTTTACATATTTTCTAACTTTGTTGGGATTTATAGTTTTGCTGTGATTTTAAGAGGAAAATTAAATTTAAAATGTGTTCCCAATCCACTTCCATTTAAAACAACAAAAAACATACAGAGATGTGAATAAAGACTAGAGCTTTACAAATGAGAATATTTACCAGGACTATTTCCAACTCCCAAACTATTTGGGAAGACAAAAGTATTTTAATAATACAGTTTTCTTTTTATCTATAATAAGTAAAAGTGTAAGTTATAAATTCACTTATTTTTACTTTTAATTTCTTGTTGTCATTGACGTATTTAATATGATATTATTCACCACACTGCAGATTCCAAAGTTAGATAGTGTTACATTCTGAGTATTTTGAACAATAGAACTAAGTTAAAACGATCGACTCAATATATCACAATCTCTCCCATGACTGTGACAGCATGAAAAGCAAGATGTATTTTATATGTAAATAAATGTGGTTTGGACCTATGTTTTTCATTCTCAAGTGATAGTAGAACTTTCTGATTGATGGCTTTATGTTAATAAATAGCTGCACTTTGGGAGACTGCTTGGGCTGTTGGAAACCACAAAGCAACTGAACAGTGGAGCAGTGGAGAGGAGCATTTGTGTGCATTGTGAATGAAGTTACATATTTATACTTAAAATGCTATTTGTCATACATTTTTAATCTTTTGACCTCATATGAAACTTTATTGATCAATCTTTAGAACTATTTTTTGTTTATCTCTGTATAAATTCACACATATTCATCAATCTGTCTACCTGGGCATGATTTAATTAAATGAGGATTTCACCTGACTTCTTAGCTGATATTGATAATATACCCACATTTTTTTCTTCAAAACCCCTAAAGAACAATGTACAGTAAATAAATGTATAAAAACTCAAATATTATTCTTTTTTTGTGATATTTGACATAAGCCTAGTAATGTGCTTCACAATAGGCCTGGACAAGTATGATGAGAGAGGTAGATTATTCCAATGCTAAAACTTCTTCCTTGTCTCTATTACTCCTTTAAACTTTGAATCTACTTGTATCCTTTCCAGTTCATAAATTATTCTTTGAAGGATATGTTGTAAAAATATCCCTAATATTGGCTCCCCCTGCCCTTGAAACCATATTTTGGTGACTCGAAGAGCTAAATCTGAGTGAATTTAAGAGAAATAAGATATTTTGTGGGGAACTTGGGTGGCTCAATCAGTTAGGCATCCAACTCTTGATTTCAGCTCAGGTCTTGATCTCAGGGTTGTGAGTTCAAGCCCTATGTTTGACTCCCAGTGTGGAGCCTACTTAAAGATGATATTTTTAAAGGGGAGAAAATAACTTGTGTGGGACCTGAGAGAAATGGCATCAAGCTAGTTTGTATTATCCATTTCATTTTGTTTTGTTTCTTAGTATGTAGAAAGGAACTGTGTGTGTGTGTAATATTCCTGAGAATAAAATTGCACAAAATATAGAGTAAGGAAGGAAGAATAAAAAATTGCTAGAGCATAAAACTTAAATGGACAGAGGAGATTCTGTCTAGAAAATAAACAGATTCAGTTAGTATAGTACTTTGACAATTGATTCAAGTAACAGTTGGAAAGAGAGAACATAAGGTGCAGATCCTGAGAGTGGGTATGTGTGGTAGTGGGATTCTGTAGAACATTTTTTTAATGTTGAAATTAAACCAGCAAAGGGTAAATCAGGACATCTCCTGAAATTAGGGAAAAGGGAGGAAGGAGAGCTAGAATTTTTGAGGAGAGCAAAGACAGTAAAGGAGCCATCTAGGAGAGTGGAAGATGAAGGACCTGGAGTTGTGTGATTGTTGGACAGCCTAAAAGTTCCTAAGGTTTGTGCCATCACATAAGTAAGGCTGATTAGTTGCAAGAATGCAGAAATAAATGTAGACAATTGGGTTAACTCAGAAGTGGTGCTTTTTCCAAGTGAGTTTAAATTAAAAAAAAAGAGGGGAGAGACAAGGAATTGGTAAAAGAAACATTATATTGATTGACCATGGTATTTAAGATGGCTAAAGACAAGAGGACACCCAATAGGTAAGAGGCAGTGGAAATGCAGTAACATTTGTAGCCCCTATGGTGTAGAGAGATTCTTGGAGCCTAGATCCTTTTTTTTTTTTAAGATTTTATTTATTTATTCGTGAGATACACACAGAGAAAGGCAGAGACATAGGCAGAGGGAGAAGCGGACTCCTTTCAGGGATCCGGATGTGGGACTTGATCCCGGACCCTGGGATTATGCCCTGAGCCAAAGGCAGATGCTCAACTGCTGAGCCACCCAGATGTCCCTGGAGCCTAGATCTTGAAAGAAGTGACCTCAAATGCTAGTTGGCAAGGATCAGAGAAGGAAATGCCTGAAATTGAGATGAAAGATATGCAGAAATCTCTAAGGACAAGATTGTGGTGAGTTGCTTTTGTAGGGTGAAGAATAGGAACATCAAGGGAGAGGACTCAAGGTGTCAGAAGTGAAGGTGTTGGAAGGATCATCTATACACATACTGAAATCCCAAAAAGACAGGTAACCAGTAAACAGGATGACAGTGAATTGGGAACTGAAGTCATCCAAAAATAAGGATTAATAATGTAGGTATTGGGAAACTGCATCAATAATTTTCATAATTGGAAATATAAAGTAATAACAAGAATTTTATTTTATTTTTTAAGATTTTTAAAAATTTATTTAGTCATGAGAGACACACACACACACAGAGAGAGAGAGAGAGAGAGAGGCAGAGACACAGGCAGAAGGAGAAGCAGGCTTCATGCAGGAGGCCCGACGTGGGACTCGATCCTGGGTCTCTTGGATCATGCCCTGGGCTGAAGGCAGGCGCTGAACCGCTGGGCCACCCGGGCTGCCCTAACAAGAATTTTAAATGCAGATAGTTTTAGGGAAATGCAGGAGATAATAGTTTTAAGGATGGGATGAAGAACAGGAAACACACCTTTTTTATATCCAGACCCAACGGTTCAACATCTTTTCAGTGGCATAGAGAACAGTTTCTATGTATAAAGACTATGTAAAAGCACTGACCTCTCAGGCAGAGTGCAGGTTTATTGGAACAAAAGGAGTAAGGGTGTTCAGAGAAAATATGAAGACAAAGTGGATTTTGCAGATGATTGGTCATTTCAAAAGGCATGATAGAAAGAGTTCAGGAATTGGGGAAGGCTTAAAAGTGATGAGAATAAGGAAGATTTAATCAATTTGTAGATTGGAATGCATAAGATGCCTAGTAAAATGAAGGTTTAGGCTTCCTGTGATCACCTATTTACACAGGATGAGAGGGCATAATGAAATCAATTCCATCATATTTGAGACAGATGACAGTGGCAAGGCTATGGATTTTAGAAGGGAAGGACATCCATTGATGTCTGGAACTTACTCATGATCCCTGTCAAGTGAAGCCAAGAGATGAGCAAAGTAAATTTGGGGCAGACCGAAAACCAAATTCGGAAGCTATGAAAAAAGTAAATGGCACTTGGCATGGTCAAAAACACAAAAAGGCCAGGTAGGATGAAGATAATTGAGATGAGGTCAGAAATGTGGCTAAAGGCCAAACCATGTAGAAACCAGCAAGCTCTAAAAGACTTGAGTTTAATTTAGAGTGAAATGAAGAGTCTTTAGAAGGTTTTGGGCAGATTTAGATTTAGAATGGCTAATATGAGATTTGTGTAAAATAAATATCCAGGTAAGCAAAAATGGTAGCTTAGAAAAAAGGCACAAGTGATAGAGGTGTTGAGAATTGGTAGGATATTGCCTATATTTTGGAATGAGGTCCGAATTAGATTTTTTGTTGGAATGGATATACACTTGAAGGACAGAGAAGAGTCAGAGATCATTTAAGATCCTTGTTCTAGCCGCCGACCATTGAGTTTCCATTTACTGAGATGTAGAGGGCTGATGGAGAGATTTTGTCTATATGGAGATAAAGTCAGGAGTTCTGTTTTCAACAAGCTGTATTTGAGATATCTATCAGACATGCAAATGGAGCTGTTAAATGAGAAGCTGGTTTTATGAGTCTCGAGTTCATGGATAGGGTTGAGGATTTAATTTACACTAATATTTTATGCTTTTATTTACATTTTTTCCTTAAAAATGTCATAGTTATACTATTGGTATTTTTTAGTCAGCATTTTAACTTTTCTCTGTATGTTTTTAAAAATGAGTGACACTTTCCTCTTTTCACCTTTCTTACCCTGCCTTCTGCTCATTCCTTCGAGAAGTTATAATTTGATTTCTATACTTATTAACTCTTCATTCATGATTTTATCTCCCTTTGCATTGCCCTTTCCCTGGGAACATGGTCCCATTTTATTTGCCTGCTCATTAAGTGTCTCTTTTCATTCTCCTCTCATTCTCCTATTCAGTTCAATATTGAGCTTTTCTTTTTTCTTTTTCCTAAAATAAAATACTTGATTTGAAAAATCTCTAGTATGTTACCTTATGGATGCAGGGCCTTCTCATATCAGTCTTGTTTTTTTATATATTTATTTTAATATTTTTATCTGCTGCTTTATACATTAACTTTCGTTATAGAAAAATTATTACCTGTTTATTGAATTTGATCTCTTAGGTTTACGAGATTATCTTTTCTGAACATTTTGCTGATTCTTGGTTTTATATTCCAATATAAATATTTTTTTTGAATCTGAGATTCCCATTAGGTTGTTTTGAGAGTACTACATATAGCTTACTATACCCTGCCTCCAGGTCTGGTGCTGCATGTGTGGTGATATATACTTCCAGATGGTATGCCTATCTATGACTGGACCTTTGAGCATGGAACCTTTTGATTAATCTGTGTCTCTTGCACAGGGTTCTTTTCTGCTTTCTGGCCAAAGGGTCCTCATTATTCCCTCCTTCCCTTAGGGTAGATGTTTCTGTTGCCTACTGTTTAGTATGATAAGTGAGGGATAAAAAATCTGATTAGCCTGGTTGTCCCTCCAAACATTCCAAACATTCTAAGGCTTTTCCCTATCTCCAAGATGTCCCACATTTGAGTTCAGAACAACTCGTATAACAAACAGAATTGGTATAGAAATGAAAGCACATTCTGAGTTTAGTCACAATCTTCCTACCAAATGTATGCCAGGAATTTAACTAAATACTTTGTATGGAATTAACCATCAGATGCACGAAATAAATCATATTAATATCCCCAGTTTGCAGAAGAAGGTTGTATCAGAGTCCAAATCATTTTACCAAGGTCAGTATAAAATAATCCATCCAATTTCCGTTTGGCAACATGACCCATACCTAATCCACCATGATTTTCTAGCAGGTCTCAATGAGATGTGTGTGTGTATTTCCTTTTCTGTAATTTGGGTGTTAGTCCTTTGTCCACTCTGGATCTCCTATTTCAGGAATGACTCCTTTTAGTTCCACCTATCTTTTCTCAGTGATGTTCTCACATCGTTGCCCTTTCCTGGGGAATTTTCTTTTTTCTGAATTAATAGTGAAGGGATAATACAAATTACGGGCAAAGTATTTATAGCAATTATCTATATTCATCATTTTAAGTCTAGCTACAACTTTGAAGTATTTAAAGTTTCCAGCACTGCAATTATGGCTGTTTTCCATGTTTTAATTGTTACTCTTTGTGTATGAATGTGAAAAGAATTCGGGATAAATCTGAATTCTCTTAAATTATATATAGCATTGTGTTTATGTCTACATTCATATTTTCTTTTTTTTTCCTATGGAAAGGGTCCAAAGATTTCATTAGTCTTCAAATTGTAGTAAACCACAAAGACACACTATGTAGGAGAAACATGTCCCTACATACGCATATAATACTATGCTTCTATTTTCTAAATAAAATGGGAAACTAAAAAATGCATACAGACCTAGCTACATGAAAATAAATATTTTTCATTGGATTTACCATTGGAAATGAGGGTAAAAAGAGATCCGTGAAAGTACAAAAATGCTAAATCCTAAATCTTGCAAATATAGGAGAACAACAAATGAACATTTCTCATTTCCTCATAAAATGTAACATTATTTACAGACCACATAAAACACACAAAATCGCTGTAATGGTAGTAAATATGTATTATCATTCTAAATCAAGCCATAACTAATGACACTCTGGGAAATGTTTAGCTTATACTGAGGCTAGGTGTCTTGCAAATGAAAAGCTATTTAAGTGCTAAAATCAATTGACTATATAATACCATGTTTTCTGATGGGAATAGTGCACAAAAGATGCCTGGAAGTTGTTTGTTACAATGGCTAAATCAGATTCTACCTCTGGTTATTATCAACCCATACATTCGTCATTATAAACTGCTTCATATTTATTTTATTATACTGATTTACTTTAGCACCCAAGACAGTTTGTACTCCTACAAAATTCAGAAAACATTGATTTACTTAAATTATTCAATACTTTACTGTATGGCTATTATGTCATTTAACATTTTAGACAAATCAATACAACTTTTTTTAATTGCCTGTCACATACCTAAGGTATCGCAAATGTGTATCGCTGGAATCATTAATTTGCACTATGTTGATGACATTTTTATAAATCAACTAGCTTAAAACCATAAAGTGGCATATGTGGGGGGAAGTACTAGGATATGAAATGAATAATTTAAGCTAGTTGGAATATATAACTGCAGAATACTTTATTAAGTTTATAATAATTCTATTTCTCAAATAGCTGAAAGGTGGACTGCTGTCTTCTGAGGACATTGTGTATGATTTCTTTCCCCTCTTTTAAGTCTACGTAAGTATGACAGATGAGATGCTAAGTAACCTCAATGCAATGTTTTCTATTCTGAGAACTCTTCTATGGAGAATTTTGACTACAAGGTAGAGGAACCACACTGTATTTGTGCAGAAAAAAATATACTTCAAGCATATTTTTGTATATCAAGTGATAGTGTGCTATCCTTGTGTTTTAGACGAGACCAAAATAATCAAAATGGTAAAAAGAACTCATCCAACAAAATGATCATCCAAAAGTGTTATAGGTCAACTTGCTGACACTATGTCCTTTTCGAACATTCTAGAAAAAGTTATTGTGCATGTCTCAGTTTTCAACCTAGGATATAAGGCCTGCATGGGCAAGAATTTACATCTGCTTTACTAATCATATATATATATATATATATATATATATACACACTCATATGTATATATACACACATATATTACATATATTTTACATGTAATTACATTCCTAATAATAGGTAATCAGTAAATTCCTAATAATAGGTAATATAAAGGTAAATATTTCTTGATAAGCAATGGATCAGAAAGTATGATAATTGTTCTGTATTTTATTTAACTTGGGTACTAGCACATGATGCTTGAGGAAGCTACATTTGTATTTTCCTACTATATCTAATAATATTGTGTTACATAAAATATGTGCAACATAACAAAAGGTCATGTTTAAGTGGATATGGTGGTCATATTACATTGAAGCTGTATTTGAACCCAGTATCATTATTGCTAAGATATCAGCTATACATTATAGAATGATAAGAAATATAGCAGAGCTCGAAGAAGAAAATAATAGTCACCCAAAGTCACAGCAGCCAAAAGATAGCAAGATAAATACCATTTGTATTTTGGAGAATAATTTTGCACTTGCATATAAATTACTATGCTCCAAGACTGCCCTGACAATTCTGTTTAATACTGTCACATATCAAAATACATTTAGAATTACCTACTTTAAATTTAGCGATATTGTAGCCTTGAAGAGTGTATATTGTATGAATGAGTGTGTTGTTACAGTTATACTTGTAATAATTATTTATGTAACTATTTAGTCATTGATTTTATACTGTGTTTGAGGCATCTATTATGATCCAGAAATAGCTGTAGATAATTTCTTGCAATTGAAGAACTTTAGGTCTGAGAAAGGAAAGTACAAATGAGAACCTTAAAAGTGTGCTCGAAGTGATAGACTACAGGAAGAACACGGTGTAGGAATATAAACTATATCAGTGCTTCTAAAATCATGTCTAAAGCATCATTACCCTCTCATCTGTCATAAACTAATACTTCTGAAGAATCCAACAAGAAACTGAAATTCCGGAAAAATGAAAACAAAACATGGAACATGTCAATTTTCATTATTAGGTTTGGTAAGGATAAAAGTATATCCAATAGATCAAAATAAACATAGCATTAAAAAAAGAAAATATTCACAAAACATATACTTGTTGATCCTTAAAAATGAACAGACTGGAGATGAGCTACAAGAATCAGTTTTGCTCTAATAACACTGTGTCCTTACACATCACACCTAGTCAGAAATTTATGAATGAAATAGCAGTTCCCTGTATAGAATATTTTTAGGTCCACTTTAAAGAGGTCTATCAATATTTACAGTTTTTATTGTGGTGAAAGTGCTTGTTATGTACTTACTACCAAATCTAGAGTGGATTATAACCTCACTACTTGCAGGAGGTAATACATATTTAACCTCTTATATAGTTTGAAAAATATATGTCAAAGAAGCGAGACAGAGGTGCATGTTGATAAAAGTAGGAGAGGAGATTATAAAGCAAGTTCAGCATACTAATTTATAATTTTTATCCAAATGTAGAGTTATACTTGGTTTTTGAAGTATACTCCCCTAAAAATTTATAGTATAAATCTTTTCAGTTTAAGCAAGTTTTTTGATGAAAAAATGTTTAAAAATAGATTCAAATCCGTGGATCTATCATTGATTGATCTAATTAATGAAAAATACAAAGCAGGGATCCCTGGGTGGCGCAGCGGTTTGGCGCCTGCCTTTGGCCCAGGGCGCGATCCTGGAGATCCGGGATCGAATCCCACATCAGGCTCCCGGTACATGGAGCCTGCTTCTCCCTCTGCCTGTGTCTCTGCCTCTCTCTCTCTCTCTCTCTCTCTCTCTCTCTGTGACTATCATAAATAAATAAAAATGTAAAAAAAAATACAAAGCATTGTATTAAAATAATAAGGGATTGGTGATAACTTCCCTCTTTTATATTTTTATAAGTTCCTATTTAAAAAGTTTTTATTTTAATTCCTGTTAACATACGTAGTTAACATTAGTTTAAGGTATACATTACAGTGATTCAATACTTTCATTCATTACCCTGTGCTCACCATGACAAGTACACTCCTTAACCCCCATCACCTATTTAATCCATAGCATCCAGCCTCCTCCCCTCTGGTAACCACCAATTAATTTGTTTGATTAAGAGTCTGTTTCTTGATTTGTATCTCTCTCTCACTCTCTCCCTCTCTCTCTCTTTTCCCATCTGCTCATGTGTTTTGTTTCTTAAATTCCACATATTAGTGAAATCATATGGTAGTTGTCTTTTTGTAACTTATTTTGCTTAGTGTTATATTCTTTGGCTCCATACATATTGCTGCAAGTGGCAAGATTTCATTCTCTTATGACTGAATAATATTCCGTTGTGTATATACATATACACTACATCTTCTTTATCCATTCATCAATTGATAGACACCTTAGACTGCTTCTGTATCTTGGCTATTGTAAGTAATGCTGCTACTTAAATTCAAAATGTATGAAAGACCAAAATGTGAGACCTGAAAGTATACAAATCCTAGAAAATAACCCAGGGGTAACTTATTTAACGTCGACTATAATAGCAACTTTTTTCTAGATATGTCTCCTGAGACAAGGCAAACAAACACAAAAACTATTGGGACTACATCAAAATAAAAAGCTTTTGAACAGTGATGGAAACAAGTAAAATTCAAAGGCAACCTACAAATGAGAAAAGATATTTGCAAATGACATATCAGATAAAGAGTTAGTATCCAAAATATGTAAAGAACTTCTAAAACTCAACATCTCAAAAGCAATCCATTTTAAAAAAAGGGCCGAAGACATTGACATATGAAAAGACATACCATCAGGAAAATACAAATCAAAACTACAATGAGATACCACCTCACAGCTCTCAGAAGGGCTGCAATCATCAACAGACATGGGGGACAATTGCTGATAACTTTCAACTAAGTACATATTAGCATCATGACCTGTTTTACTCATAATTGTTAAATTATGGAACATGTCATAACATTCCCTACAAATGTTTTTCTTCCAAACTTCCAACTTTATTTTGTGCCCTTGGATCTTATCTGCCATGTTGCATTCCTTCCTTGTGTGAAAGGATTAAAATCATTAAAAATACCAAAGGAAGATTGACTATCCAATTCTCATCATTGAAGAGTTGGAACCAAACTGGTTTCTTATCTGACAGGAACATTGAGAGTTGATTCTTCAGTTCCAAATTTGCAACTGTACTCTTGCCATTGAAAAACATTTTACTTCAGCATGAATTAACACTTGTTTACAGTCAGTTCTTATATTATTAATTGAGCAAATATTGATTTTAATACATAGATTTATATATTCACAATTTTAATACATGTGATCAAATATATTTAGTTTGTGCAACTTAATGATTTTTTTGGCCAAGTCAATCTTACTAAGGAAACTAGTATTTGATTTATATTTTGATGCACCAATATTAATTTAGTGCAAGCTTCTGCCTTTAAAACATATTTCTACTCAAAACCTGAAGTGTGAAGTCCATTTCACATCTCTTCATTGATATAACACAAACACAGAGCTAGCTGTATTTGTTGGTAGTAGATCCTCCAACCCCCCCCAAAAAACAGAAAAAAAAAAAGCGACAACACAATTCTTGCTTCGTATCACCATTAAGATAATGGACACAAATGCCTGTATTGGAAGTATTCTGTATTAACAATTTCTGTGCATTTGTCAAGTACAATGAAAAAGGCTTTTCTGGATTTATTTGCTCAATAATTGGTCTTTTATATCTTTAGTCAGTTGCTGACCACTCCCAGGTATAGTGCCGTTGGAGAGTATCCCACGAGCTTCCTTCTTGCATCAGATTCACCTAACATTTCTAATCAGTATTGTCTTTCACACATGTCATGGCAAATGTACGTGTTAGATATTAGTTTGTTGGTCTTACAAAATCATAGTGCTACTTTATAAGAAAAACTGGAAAATAATAATGTTTATATGTAAAATACCTATCTGCCTCTGTCAGCTTTTTTGTTCAGTAGTTTTTCAGGTAACTTGCTTTGAATTTATCCCTATTAATATTATGAATGTAAATGCTGATTAAATTTTGATGATTTCATGGCCAGTTAATCTCTGCAAATAACATAGTGAACTTCATGCTTCAACAATAGTTTGGGATACAAAAACTGAACTCAGTACTTAATGAAGCTGGAACAGATCATTTGGATCTATACATTTCAGAGTCCTTTCCAACATTATTATTTGGTTTAGTAATATTGCACATTCAGAAGTTATGTGTTTTTTTTTCAGGAAAAATTCAAATGAAGTTTGTTTTACCATCTTTGAATTGGAATTCAAATATACATTTCAGGGATCCCTGGGTGGTGCAGCGGTTTAGCGCCTACCTTTGGCCCAGCGTGCGATCCTGGAGACCCGGGATCAAATCCCACATCGGTGCATGGAGCCTGCTTCTCCCTCTGCCTGTGTCTCTGTCTGTCTCTGTCTCTCTCTCTCTCTGTGACTATCATAAATAAATAAATAAATAATTTAAAAAAAACAAAAAAACCCCAAAATATACATTTAATTTTCTAATTTGTCTAATACTTAATAATAAAATTTTTAAAATAGGCTTTGCTAATTTTTTAAAAGATTTTATTTACTTGAGAGACAGTATGAGTGAGAGAGAGAGAGAGAGGAGAGGAGAGGGAGCACAAGCAGTGGGGAGGGGTAGATGGAGAAGCAGACTCCGTGTTGATCAGGGAGCCTAATATGGGATTCCATCCCAGGACTCTGGGATAGTGGCCTAAGCGGAAGGCAGGCAGACACTTAACCCACACGGCCACCTAGGTGCCCCAGGTTTTGTTATGAATTTTAACCTGATAAAAATATTTTTTTCTTGAAAAACATAAGATGATTAGCAGGATAACATTAAACTTTTCCATGTAATTTAGAAATATATCAGAAAGTAGAGACTTTTCAGAGTAAATCTATTTATCATAATTGACTTGAGTTGTGCTCTAATTCTCCTTCTGTAAGGAAAAAGCAAAGATAAAGTTGCTACTATGATCCATTCAAAATGTTGTCTTCAAGATTTCTGAAGTGTCCTAGCCAGAAGCATATCCCATAAATGTATTCTGCAGGCAATCTTTAATGCAGTAATCTAAATTGTTCAGATATGGGATATACATTGCAAATATTATTGTCATTTTTTGTATTACTATGTCCTTACAGTTTATCCCTAGTAAAAACATGTTTTCCATTACATGTGATTGATTCTGTCAAATACAGCTTCACATCACACTCCTTGCTCATGCCTATACCTGAAATTCTCCACAGTCCCCCCACCCTGCTAGGTGGCATGCTAGGGTAATCAGCGCTTATATTTTACATGTTAGAGTAAATGTTACCTCGGAGAGGCATAATCAGAGTTAAGTGAATTCTATTCATTCTCTCAAAACATCCTATACTTGTAGAACCTAATCCAATTTCATATTATGTATCTGGCATGGGTTACAGATTTTGATAAAGTTAAGGACCATGTCTCATTCCTCATTATGCATCCATTTTTTAACGTGCTGATGATACATAGGAGGTCTTTACTGATCACATGCTGAATGAATACTTGAATATGATTATTTGCAATGGCATAGGTTGAATATATATATAACTGAATGCTTTTTGGACTTGCCAATGATTTCCAACCTTGTCAGTCACTCAACTGGATGATTTAAGTTGCTTTATTACTGTGTTTCTGCTTGCATTTGACTCATTAGAATCAATTTAAGACAATTAAAGTTTTGTGTTTTTAAAAAGAAAGCCAAATTAACATGTAGAATCAGAAGCAATTAAATCTGTATTTTAAACATTTTCAGTATGTCCATATGAGACATAGTTAGTTTCATAAAGAACTATGATTCATAGCAATACATTCTCTTAGTGTTATATCTCAACTTACTTCTACACAGTGTAATTAATTACCTGAGGAGCTTCTACTTAAACATTTCTCCCAGTAGGTCACATGATTTCTGTGGGATATGCATTTTCATTACCAGTAGCACAGCTAATGTGATAAATAAGTGGAATCACATCTTTAAGAGTGCAATTATACAGAGGGATTGATGGCTTCTATAAAAGCATCTAAAATTTAGGCTAATAATGCTACATATTAGGTGTGACTTTTTAGTAGTTTTGAAGGAAAACCAAATTGTACATAGAATAACACTTTAGAAAATAGAATAACCATGTAATTTGCAGAAATAAGAATGACCTACCTACAAAGCTTTGGATGAGCAGGAGAATCAGTTGTTGATGGGCTTGAAAGCATTTGTCTTACATATGACTTTTTTAAATATACAACTACTTTTGTTCTATCAACTTCCTAATTTGCAAATTCTAGGCTTAGATCCTAAAGTATGTTATTTCATCACTAGTATCACTCTATATTACTAGTTAGCTGTTTTATTTTATTTTTTTGTTTGTGAAGGACAAATTGAACACTAATTAATTTAATTTGTGTTAACATTATCTCTAAATAATCTGATTTGGTATGATCCCATTACCAGATTCCCTTACATAAGAACAATCTCATTAACAAGGCCCTGAGATGTCACTTTAGATCCATTTGGTAACAGAGATACAGGCATAAACTCATTACATGATGCACTCCCCATTCTTAAATTGATGAGGTTTGCTCTAGCTATTGTTTGGGAGTAATATGCCTATAATCTAGTATTTCTGGAAGGAATAAAGAAAATCACTGTTTTTAAGAGAAAAGCTTATAAAGAGAAGGAAAGAGGAAGGAAAGGAAGGAGGGAAAGAAAGCAAAGACAGACTGAAAAATTAAAGGTATAAATGATTTCTTAATCACACTACACAATAAGGTAATACTTATTAAGTTATAGAAACATTTTAACCTGCGCTACTCAACCCCATAGAGGTTCTGATTATGACTCAATGCTATTAAATTATTTGAAGACAGACAACTATAAATACTTCGCCATTGTTACTGAGACTGTCTTGTATCTTCAAGGAAACTGATATGAATGTGCATCTCTTATTTGAATATTGGTTAAAAATTAGCAATACACTAAGTCTACTGACAGTATTTGATTGATAAATCTAAGATCCTGTGTTATTTCAGTACCCTCCTCTTACTGAAATATTGAAATATAATGGGTGGTTGAGTACGGGTGTGTGCAGGAAGCCAATGCTCAGGGCACCAGACAGAAAGCAAAGCTTCTTTATTTCCTTTATGTTAGGATTCAAACTGAAGTACTGTGGGCAAATTAAAACTGATATGACAGGAAAGTTTTCTGATACCCTCTTTCATTTCCAAGCTGGTAGATATCTGGATTTTTTATGTGGCTAAAATGAAAGCATGAATTGTAGGGAGATAAGTTTTAATTTTTTTTTAATGTGTAAGTTTTATTTAGGAAAATAATAGCATTATAAGCTATCTAAGGAAGAATAGGAGTTTCTACCTTAATCCTTCTTTCCTGATTCCCACTCCCCAAAGGTAAACCTATGCGACTCATTCATCTATTTCTTCTGGCATGTTGCATTGTATTTCTAAACATTGGAATCGCTAATGTCACAATTTCTAGATTTTTCTGTTTATGAATAGTTGTCTGCCTGCTGTGGATTGTGATGATGTAACCTTGTTCAAAGTCCTGTTACCCATCTTCCTCGCCACATACTTTCCAGTACTCATGTCTCAGTTCCTGGCTCAATGTTCTACTATTCAATTTTATTATTATAATAATAAGTAAACTGGCTCCCATCATTTATTGTTCCTATTACATTTCCTGTTTGGGACAGCATTTGCTTTTCTTGGAGCTAGTAATGATTTCATGTGAGTGTATGTGTGTATTTTCTTTCTTCCTATCACTGATTGATTAACCTAGGCTTTCCAAGAGAACTGTAGAACTCGTCTCAACATGCTCAAATATTTTATCAGGTAAGATATCCATTCCATCTTTTTTTTTTCTTGGACTCACGTTTCCTGAAACACTTGGTGTTCATCTTGCTTCCTGAACTGGTTGTGTTCTAGATCTGACAAAGAGCTGTTGTAGAGGAACATTTTATTTTGTTCCTGGGAAGTCTTGTGCCTTTTTTCTGTATTGAATACTTATCTTTTGTTTCCCACACTGTTTATTTTTTATGATTCACTTTTATCATATTTATGAAACATGTACTCTAGTAGCTTTCTGAAAAACAATACATGAAGATAAATATTTTGAAGCTTGCTATTCTTAAATGGTCTTTGTACCATTTGATATATTCTTTATATCCTTTGATATTTAGGTTGACATTGATATCCATTTTTGATTTAAATATAAAGTTTATTGATATTTTGGTCAAAACTGCAGGTTTTTTACTATTAGCTTTGTGACACTCACTAGCTACTTGCTCCCAATATTTATTTACATTGTTTTCCCTTTATTTCCTTTGTGGTGTCTGTGTGCTTATCAGAAAGACATCAACTGGGGATCCCTGGGTGGCTCAGTGGTTTGGTGCCTGCCTGTAGCCCAGGGCGTGATTCTGGGTCCCAGGATTGAGTCCCACATCAGGCTCCCTGCATGGAGACACAGCCTTCTGCCTGTGTCTCTGCCTCTCTCTCTCTCTCTCTCTCTCTGTTTCTCTCATGAATAAAATCTTAAAAAAAAGACATCAACTATCTACCATTATCAATTAGATTTGGTTACTGTAGAGACTGAATAACAGTGGCTTAAATCAAATATTTCTCTCTTCAGGTAGCTGTCTAAATATCCTCAGTTGAAGGCTGACATGATAGCTCCCCTATATTAGGAATCTAGTTTATTGATTCTTAAATCTCTACTGTTCCACCATATGGCTTCCATTTTATCATTTGCCATGGCTGGCCCTGCCACTTGCATGCATGTCAGTTAGCAGGAAGAGGAGAAGGGAGAGTAGGGCACCCGTTACCTTTAATGGCATTGCCAAGAAGTCACACATATCAAAAACTTTATACTTTGCAAGCCAAAAAAATATAATTATTTTCTTTTCTGAATACTCCATTTGCATAGCATTGTGATATATTTTTAAAGAATGCATTTCATTTATGTTGCCTGGCTTTATACATTTACTGGAATTTTTTTAAAACTAAGAACGCTGCCTCCTAAAAAAAAAAAAAAAAAAAAACTAAGAACGCTGCTTATTTCTTCTGAGCTGTTTCGTTTTGTTGGTTTTTTGTTTTTGCTATTGGTATGGACACATGCATGGTGATCTCTGGAAAACTATAATTAAAAATAGGGCAGTAAGGTGGCGATTGGAAACACTTTTTGGATGGGTTTCATTAACAGAGTAAAGAATTTTACCATAGTGTGGTTAATAAGAGTATGTTAATCCACTGGGCAAATCTGAAATGTCATTATGTTTTGACGTTTGGTCTGTTCCACTGCTCAGAAAGAATCCTGGGAAGTATGTTAAAAAGAGAGCAGAGGGGTGTCACCATGCACTTTGCAGGCTTGCATTCATTCTTAATTTCATTCCTTCTCTGAGTTTAGTTATTTGATTCCAGAGCCTTACTAACCCAGCCTTCTCAGAGAGGTTACTTTCTCTATTATGCTGTGGTGGGAAATCTACATTCTCTTGGTAGCAAAGCCTTGCAGAAAAAAGTCTAGGGGCCTCAGTCATACTACTTGCAGTCTTAACTCTCACATTCCAGCCTTCAGAGATAGTTGTTGCATCCAAAGTTCTGAGACCCCTGTTTTCTGTTGGATAAATTAGCTGCTATTAATTGGCTCCATGACTGTAAGGATTATCTTCCTTTCTCTGCTAAGTCAGTTGTCCTTATTTATCTACTTTCCCTCAAAATTCATCAAAATTTCTTATCTGTACTTGCATTGGAATACAATTTGAATATTTTATTTGTATTGCTGGGGTTTAAGGAGGGAACAGAGAGAAAACCATTGGATCAATCCTTCGTACATAAGTGGAAGTTTCCTAAATTTACTTATGGAGTAGCTTTGAGGGTAACAAAGGAATATCTTATCTTGTAAAAAACAAGAGCAAGGAATAGAGATGTGTTGCTCCCAAATGGCAAACTGCTGAGATTGCATCTGTATGAGATACCTGGAAGCTAGATCTCAGGTCTCTGAACTCTCATCCTCAGCAAGAGGACATGACACAAAGCAGGAAGGCCAAGAAAAACTTCAGCAATGAGGACAGGCCATTTTTCAATTTGTAGGCTACCCAGGCAGAAAGAGGACCCTCCTGAGACATAGTCATGTTCTATGCCTCTGTTAGAACTGTTCAGCCAGATGCTACCTAGAAACACAGATCTTTGATAAAGTCCTGTCTTTTGTCAACACACTAAAAGTCTTATCCCTATTACATCATAAGACTCATAACACTTCTTTTGTGCATGTTACTAAATTCCTCCTACTGGAACTTTACTAGAACCAGGATTAATCTAATCACTGAGTAGTTAAAAGTGTGACAGGAATCCTGAGATTTTGCTCAGCCTTTCTGAAATGCTTTAATCAACTTTTAAAATTACCATTCTTTATAAGCTAAACAATTATTTTTACGTGTGATATAGCCATAATTATGGAAAGAAAAGCATTGAATTAAACATACTACCTGGAGTGTGGCTAGTTACATTAGACTGCACTTGGTGTAATAGTTTTTTGTTACTTCTGTAATAAGTTGCCACAAACTTAGTAGCTTAAAAGAACCACAGAAATTTATTATGCTACAGTTCTAGATATCAGAAGTCTAAAAGGAGTCAGAAAGGCTGCATTTCTGTTCAAACTCCTTGTGGGAAAGGGAGAAGGCAAAAACTGGAATCTGTACCTTTGCCTCTTCTAGTTTCTAGAGAGCATCTTTATTCTTCTCTCATGATCCCATCATCACATCGTCTGAACCTCTGCTTGTTATTGTATCTCCTTCTCTGACTCTAACCTTCTGGCCTCCATTTTATAAGAACCTTTGTGATTGTGTTGGGCCCACCTAGGTAATCCAGGATAATGGTCTCATCTCCAGGATTCTTTTTTTTTTTTAATGCCTTTTAAAAAACTATTTATTTATTTATTTGAGAGAGAGAGAGAGAGAGAGAGAGAGAGAAACAGATAGAAGAGCCTAAAGTAGGGAGGAAAGGGAGAAGCAGACTCCCTGCTGAGGATACCATACAAGTGGGTCTCAATCCCAGGAGCCAGGGATCATGACCTGAGCTGAATGCAGAGGCTCAACCAACTGAGCTACTCAGATGCCCCTCACCTCCAGGATTCTTAAGGTAATAACCAGTAGTCCATTTGCCATGCAAGGTAACATAATTACAGGTCTGGATATTAGGAAACAGACATCTTTGAAGAACAATTATTTGGTCTACCATGCTTTGGAATCATGAAATTATCTCTAATTATTAGATCTACTTACAATACTTAGTATGTTGTTACTTACACACACACACACACACACACACACACACACACCACAATATTCCAAAGACTGTGCTCCATCTTAACTTTCTCTTAGGTAAACATTTTTCTTCCAACATAGGGATTTTATCCCCAAAATATATAGCTATCATTTTTAAATAATGAACATAGTTCTGTTATATAAAATAGTCATTTACAAAGATGTTTTAAGATGTGTGTGTTAACAGAAATGACAAACATAGGGGAAATCTTGTATTTCCTTTTTGATACAATAGCAAACATGCTATGTTGTTACTCAGTCTTAAAAAAATTGTGTATGTTGACAATTCTAATGTTAATTGTGTATTTTGTACTAAGAAGCATGTTTGTGTTTATTGAGTTCTTTTTGAGTCTTTTGCCAATCAGTTACAAATAAATGGAACATGTAGTTATTTGGTTAAAATAACCGTTGAAAAATAGATATTTGTGCAATTTAGTTGCTAAACTCATAGAAAAAAACTATAATATATTGAACATGTGCCTGTTAGTTATTCTAAGCCTAACAGTTTAAATCCTAACCTCAGTGAGATTTCCATGTTAATTGAGTATGCCAACCAGGTATCTAGCTATTCTTGGAGTGTTGTCATTTCAAATATTTGGTCACCTTCTTTTCAGACCATTTTGTTTTGGAAAATATGCTCAGAATGCAATTAAGATATACTTTGAGAAACTGCAAGGCACATACCAGGAGAAATGTTAGCACACACAGAAAAAGCAAGAGCCACTTACTTTTGTATTACTAAACAAGCAAAGACTTACTTTGTATAAGAGAAAAAATCCACATAGGCTTTTTGTGTACCCTCAGTTCATGTGCTTTGTTAATTTTTTAAAACTTTTATACATGGGATTCTTAATTAATTTGATTCTTTTTTACTGGCATTCATTAAGCTTTTCCTCTCTCCTGGATCTCCTCAAAACATAAACACCCAAATCTCTCTCATCCTTGACTTTCTTAATTTCTGCACCATTTTCATCTCTGCCAAGTTTCTTGAAAGAACAATAGGCCGGTATAATCCCAATTCATACTACAGTGCTCTGCCTTCAAATTTATAACTCCCTTTTTCCTCTGAAACTTCTTTCTGAAATAAATTCTATATTCAAAACAAATAGGAATTCTGAGTGCCTGTCTTGATCATCAATTGTTTAAGTATCTGTGTCATCTTCCTTTTTTATTTTTCTCCTGTACCCCTCCATATTTCCTTTTTCTTTTAAATCTGAGGATCTGAGGATCCACCCCATGATATGCAGGATTCCAAAATGGCAGCCCAAAACTGTGCCACCCTATACCTGTGAAATATGATGTAATATCACCTCTGTGATCATATCATGTTGTATAGCACAGGAAATTTATTTGATTGGACATGAACTAATCCTGTGAACCATTTAAAAAACAGTTTCTATCTGGCTTAGCAGATGGAAACATTTGAAACAGAAGGATGTGATGCACTGTGGCTGGCTTGAAGATAGAGGAGATTATCTGACATGGAAGTAGGTGGCTTCTAGAAGCTGAGAGCAGCTCTCATTTAACAGACATTGAAGAAATGAGGACTTCAGTCTTACAACTTCAAGGAACTAATTTTCTTTTGAGAATCCAAATGAGCTTGAAAGGGAGAGCCCTGAATTCTGGATGAGAAAATAGCTGGTCAACATTTTGATTTCAACCTGAACAGAGAATCTAACCAACCCTGCTACACTTCTGACTTACAAAAACTTGAGTTATTAAGTGGGGATTCTTTTAAGTTAAATGGTTTATGGTAATTTATTACACAACCATAGAAAATTAATATATATTCTTTAAGATGTTCCTTTTATTATTGATATTTTTGTATACAGGAAAATGCCATCCTGTCTTGATGTTTAAAAACCACTTGAATATTCATAAACACTATATATATATATGTTTATATTTATAAATATAAAGAGGAACCAGTTGTTGAAGGCGATCAGTTTATATAGTCAGATTGAGAACAACTGAATAGAAATCATCACTCCATTAGTCAATATAGACATATAACAGGCATTCAGTGTAAAATCCAAGTTCAAGTTCCACAGACCAAATGTTTTATATTTACACAATATTTTGCTATCAACCATCCTAGAAATAGTCAGAACTTTATTCATGAATTTTAGTCTAGAAATCTCCATCGATTTGAAACAAAATTGCATAGATAACCCAATTATCCTTCCTTTCACACTTGTTGATTTCTATCTCTGGAGGATTATTTTCAACATACTTGTAGAAACTAAAAATATTTAAGTTCAGTAGTCTAGAATAATACTTCCAAAAGTATTTTATTTTTTTATTTTTGAATTAAAAAAGAATATGTGAATTAGAAATGCTAAGTACCTAAGAGTTCTCATCTGAATTCACTGATATATCTCTCTTGTAACACAATACCAATCCATAACAACTGAAAATAAAAATTTAAGAAGAAAGCAATAAGTCAATATGGAAGTCACAATAAAGAATTTGCTATCCAGGGCAGCCCAGGTGGCTCAAGCAGTTTAGCACTGCCTTTGGCCCAGGGCCTGATCCTGGAGACCTGGGATCGAGTCCCACGTCAGGCTTTTTGCATGGCGCCTGCTTCTTCCTCTGCCTGTGTCTCTGTTTCTCTCTCTCCTCTCAGTGTATTCTCAGAAATAAATAAATAAAATCTTAAAAAAAGAATTTGCTATCCAAAAATTTATATTTGTATATTGAGGCATTTGCCGCACATTCAGAGTGTCAAAAAGAAATATCTGTATTACTTTGTTAAAAAAATAGAATCAGGACAGTTCAAAGATATACAAACTCGGTGAGTATGTTGTGTTGAAAGTTTTTTAAAATTGTTTTACAGACGGCTAAATCACAGGTGATCAACTACATTTCTCCCTACATTTTTATTTTTATTAAATTTATTGAGCTAAAGTCAAAAGACAGAGAGAAAGAGAGAGAGAAAGAGAGAGAGAGAGAGAGAAAGAGAAATGGGGAAAAAAGAACATAGATCCCGAGTTATACATTATGTAAGTTTGAGATACTGAGTTTATGGTTTATCAAAGATTTGACTTGAACTATACTGTAGATTAATTGGACCTAACATGTATATGCAGAACATTTCATGCAATAGCAGGATACACATTTTTCTCAAACACATATAGCACATTCTCCAGGATAGACTGTGTATGAAGTAAGAAAACAAATCTTAGAAAATTTAAAATTGAAATAATAATAAGTATCTTTTTTTGACAATAGTGATATGTAACGAGTAATTAGTAACAGGAGGAAAGGTGGAAAATTCACAAATATGTGTCAATTAAACAATATGCTCCTGGACAACCAGTGGGTCAAAGAAAAAATCAAAAGAGGAATAAAAAATATCTTGAGAAAAATAAAAAGTGAAACACAATATTCCATATACACAGGATGCAGAAAAGACAGTCATAAGAGGGAAATTTGTAGTGATAAACACCTAAATTAAGAAAAAAGAAGGATCTTAAAGAACTTACCTTACATTTCAAGGAACTAGAAAGAAGAAACTCAGAAGTTTAACAGAAGGAATGAAATAACGATCAGAGCAGAAATAAATGCAATAAAAAATTTAAAAAACAGTTGAAAAAATCAATGAGACTAAGAGCTGGTGTTTGGAAACATTTTACAAAATTTGACAAACAAGCTATATTAAGAAAAAAGAAAATTCAAATGAATAAAATCAGAAATGAAAGAGGACACAATGCAACTAATTATATGCCAATAAATTGGAGGAACTAGAAGAGACACATGGTTGTAAACATACTAACTACCAAGACTCAATCATGGAAAAATAGAAAATCTGAAAAGACCAATATTTAGTAAGGAGATTGAATCAGTAATCACAAATATCCAAACAAAGAAAACCCCAGGACCAAATGGTTTCACTGGTGAATTTTATCAAACAATAAAAGAAGAATTTTCATTATAAAATTCCTTTAACCAACTATGATTACAGAACATGTTCTAATTTAGGAAATATTAAAACACAAGTATGTGTATATACATACGTGCACACATAAGTTTGAAAAAAGTTCATTCATTTATAATGTTCTTAACAACATTGAACCCAAAAAACCCCAACAAATGCTTTCCTTTAGCCAATCTCTATTATCTCAACTTTGAGTTTTAATATTTTTTCTCCTTTACCTTTACTTTTCTTCTGCCTCCTTCTCCTTCCTTATTTTCTTCACATATTATAAAGGTCATTAGGGACATTTATTTTATTATCATGCATGATACTTTCATACACCTGATTCATTACTGTTAGGTACTTGGAGATATTGTTGAAAATGCCAAGGTTCTCGTCATCAATAGGTGTTGAAAATGAAACCTATAGCTTATCCAGCTACATTTTATTGTACAGTAAATTGATATTTCACAAGGATACTATATATAGACAATTATATTAAACAAGTAAAATGATGTATTAAAAGTGTTTATATTTTAATTAGTAAAATTGCCCTAGGTAATTTATTTGATTATATGCCAATTATGGGTTTTATAGTATTGAAAGGAATCTTTCATCATTTTTCCACTGTTTTATGAGGTTAAACCACACTAGTCTTTTTAAATTCCTGTTAATCACCATGGCACTGCTCTGTTTTCCTGTTGCATGTATGAGTCCTTTCCCATGAAGTTTATTCCTTTAGAAATCCTCATTCCTTTGCTAGATCTCTTCTCTAAATATGATTCCTCTTTGGTAAGTTAATTAAAAATTAACATTTGAGTTTTGCATTTTTGTATCCAGTTATTATGAACAAAGATGATACATATATTCATGTGAAGGTTTCTGTGTGAATATGAGTTTTAATTTCTCTAGGATAAAAGCCCAGTAGTGCAATTGCTCTGTTTTAATTTTATGAGAAACTGACAAATTTTTTCCCAGAGATGTGGCAAGCAAAAATTGAGACCCCAAATTCCCACCCTATAAACTCTTCCACTTGAGTACCAGTAACAGCTGTGAATATGATGAGAAATATTCCTGTGATATGGTCAAAGGAATTTTGAAGACCTAATTAATGTCCCTAATCAGTTGACTTTAATATAATCAGTAGAGAGGTTATCCCTATGTGGATCAGACATAATTAAATGAGCCCATGTTAAAAGATACTCAAAGCAGAGACTGATCTCTTGGCCTGAGGAGCAAATGGGCATATTGCTGAGTGGGCCATGTCACAAAGACCCAGAAGTGGCCACTAGACATTGAGAATGCTCTCCAGCCAAGAGCTAACAACAACAACAACAAAAAAAAGAGGATATCAGTCACAAAACTACATATGAATGAATTTCTCAAACAACCTAAGGGAGATTGAAAGTGCTTCATTCCTTGATTCAGGGTCCACATTTAGGGAACACCTTAATTTCAACCTTTTCATACCCTGAGTAGAAGATCTATAAAATAAAATATGTGGCTGGATTTTATCCTCAGTTCTTGGGACATAACCTTTAAGCTCTTGGAATTTGCTAAGTGATAGGAGTGTCTATTATTCATCATGAGCCAATCAGATTGCACCAGATAATGTATGCTAGGAAGGTGACTTATGGTGGGACCCTAGGTAGCCAATGCTAAGGAAATGGCTCAAGATGGGGTTTGGTCAAGACAGAAAGACCATGTGGTCAAAGAGTTGAGGCTTTAGGGATTAAAGGGGACTGGCTTTAACTTGAAACTTCTCCCTGAATAAAAGAAGAGTGAAACATAGAAGACACTGGCCTTTTAGTTGTGCTACCTGAGGGGCCAGTTTCTGTCTTGCTTCACATGGAGTGTTGATGGAATAGCCAAAAATAAGATACCTAGAGGCAGGTGAGAAAAAAATAACATGGTAAGCTGCTTGCTTGCGGAAGGTGAGATGGCTCTGTGAGATTGAGAGAAAACAGAATCTGAGGCTTCTCCCCCAAGAAAGAGATAAAGTGTTGAGTATGCCTGCTATGGCCCTGATCTATCAATGAGCTGTTGGAGGAAGTAGTTTGTTTCTTTTTACGTGGAATGCTGAAGGAACTGGCATAATTTAATGAGAGCAACTCAGAACAAAGAAAAGGCGCAGGTGGCTTACTGTACCCAGACTGGCTCAGCAACAGAGAGAGAAGGTACAGAGTTAGACACCTGGACAAGGAAGGAGGGATAGAAATAAAGCATGCATCCAACATACTGGCCTATTGTACAGCAGTCAGACACCAGATGGAACAAGAGATTATGGGCTCCTAAAAGGAAAAGAGGGATCCCTGGGTGGCGCAGCGGTTTGGCGCCTGCCTTTGGCCCGGGGCACGATCCTGGAGACCCGGGATCGAATCCCACATCGGGCTCCCGGTGCATGGAGCCTGCTTCTCCCTCTGCCTGTGTCTCTGGCTCTCTCTCTCTCTCTCTGTGACTATCATAAATAAATAAAAATTAAAAAAAAATTTAAAAGGAAAAGAAACCAGTCAATCCTTTGTTCAGTAATTTATATAGAGAAGTCCAGAGAAGACACATATATACAGAAAAGGCTTGAGAGACTCCTAAAATCTCTCCCTGGATTGACAGGTGAAGATTTTCCTTGTCAAAGATGGTAGATAAGGACTTGGAGAGGTGGCTATTTTTTCATATGCACAGACAGCAACACAAAGATGTAAGGAACACAAAGGATCAGGAAGCCATGACACGTCAAAGAAAAAAAATAGAAATCTCCAACAAGAGACCTTAAAAAATGAGATCTATAAATTGCCTGACCAAAAAACAAAACAAAACAAAACAAATCACTATAAATGAGCCTAGTGCATTAAAAGGAAACATAGCAACAGTAAATGAAATCCAGAAAATGATGCATGAACAAAATAGAAATATAAAAAAGGGGGAAAAAAGAGCCAAACAAAAATTCTGTACCTAAAGAATACTGAACTGACAAATTTAATAAACAGCTTCAACAGCAGACTCGATCAATCTTAGAAGGAAATAACAATCAGCAAAGTTGAAGAAAGATCATTTAAAATGATCAAGTTAGAGAAGCAAATACAAAAAAGAATGAAAGAGTGAAGAGAGACTAAAGGACTTATGAGAAACCATCAAACAAATCAGTATATACACAGTAGGAGTCCCAGAAAGAGACAAGACAGAAAAAAAAAAGGACGGAAAACTTATTTTAAAAAATAAAGGCACAACAAAGGATCTGTACTTGGAAAACTATAGAACACCCATGAAAGAAATTGAGGAACACAAAAAGAAATGGAAAGACATTCCATGCTCATGGATTGGAAGAACAAATATTGTTAAATGTTTATGCTCCCCAGAGCAATCTATACATTCAATGCAGTCCCTATCTAAATACCATCAATAATCCTAAAATTTGTATAGAACCAGAGAAGACTCTGAATAGCCAAATGAATATTGAAAAAGAAAACCAAAGCTTGTGGCATCACAATGCTTCACTTCAAGTTCTATTACAAAGCTATAATCACCAAGACAGTATGGTACTGGCACAAAAACAGACACAGATCAATGGAACAGGATAGGGAGCCCAGAAATGGACCCTCAACTTTGTGGTCAACTAATCTTTGACAAAGCAGGAATGAAAATCCAAAGGAAAAAGACAGTCTCTTCAACAAATGGAGTTGGGAAAATTGAACACCCACATGCAAACTCATTTTATGATGTTGGCATTACCCTGATACCCAAACAAGACGAGAACACTGCAGGAAAAGAAACCTATAGGCTAATATGCCTGATGGACATGGGTACAGAATAGTCAACAAAATGCTAGCAAATTGGATTCAACAGTGCATTAGAAGTATCAAACACTGTGACCAAGTGTGTTTTCTCTTTGGGATGACAGGATGGTTCAAAATATACAACTCTAGTCCTTGGGAGTTTTTTGAGTAGACAATTATATCACCATGTTAATTTTTTTTTATTTTCCCAAACTGTAGATCTTTTTATTTCATTTTTTTGCCTTATTGCTGTGTCTAGGATTTTCTGTACTAAATAGGATGCTGAGAGCAGACATTCCTGTCTTGTTTAAAGGAAAGTCCTGAGTGTTTAACCACTAAGTATAATGTTCAAGCTTTCTTATTCCTTACTGATTTTCTGTCTACTTTTTATGTGGGTTATTTGTAAAAAAAATTTACTATGATTTGCCTGGTTCTCTTTTCAGTTCTGTTTTTTTTTTAATGTATTCTGAAGCTTTGTTATTAAGTTCATAAACATTTAGGATTGCTTATTTCTGGTGAATTGCTGATATCACTAGTAAATAGTGATCATTTTATCCCTAATAATATTTTTTTCTCTTAAATTTATAACATTTTATTTACAATAGCTGCATTTAAATGGGATGATTAGCCTATTTGAGTTTGATTTGGCTACGATATGGTTAGATTTGTATCTATCATTTTGGGCTGTGTATGTGTGTATGTGGTTTCTTTATACCTTTGTCCTAGTCTTTCTTTTTTAACTTTCTTTTGAATTAACTGAGTTTTTCATGACTGCCTGTTATTTGCTTTGTCCATTTATTAACCGTAATTCTTTGTGCGTGAGATAGATTACTTTAAATTTCCTAGTATACATTTCTACTTGTCATAGTATGCTTTCAAATAATATTGTGTCACTTAAAACTTATGTAAACTATAAAATGAATATTTCCATATATACTTTCCCATGCTACATGTAATTTTTATACATTTCTTTCTACATATGTCATAAGTGCCATAAAACATTCTTATTATTTGCTTATAAACAATTATTCTTGAAGGTAATTTAAATAGGAAATTATATTTATTCACAGATTTTTAGTATTCTTCATACTGGGTTGTTATGTGTTAATATTTTATTCTAATAACTTCTATTAACATATTTCAGGGCAGATCTGTGGGTAATGAAGCCTTATAGTTTCTGTATATTTGAGTCTTTGCCTTTGTTTTGCCTCTGTTTTGCCTTTTTACTGGATATGAAATCTAGGTTGACAATTTTCTTCTTCAGTCCATTCAATTGTTGTTCTATTTTATTTTGTATTACCTTGTTTTAATCCTGTAATTGTTCTTCTACCCATAATGTGTCTTCTTTCTCTGATTACTTTTATGTCCTTCTCTGTGTCTCTGGCTTTGAAAAACTTCATGATCACGTGCCTTCATGTAACTTTCTTTGTATTTCTTGTATTTAGAGTTTGTTGAGCTTCTTGGATCTGTGGGTAAATGATTTTCATAAAACCTGGGGAAATTTTTGCTCCTATTTTTCCTATTCTTCTACCTTCAATCTGGCAACTCCCTTTGGATGTGCCCTGGGCACTGTCTCCAGGCAGTCAGCTGAGATGTTGATAGAGGTCTTATTTGTATCTCTCAGAAATCACTGTCCTACACTGACAGAAATTATCTACTTTTTTTGAAAGCCATTAACTTATATATTGTGTTCAGTTTTTGAGGTATTTTAGGAGGATGGCTAAGATATTGTGGCCAGAAGGTTCTCTCATCTTTTTAAAATGATTTATTCTAGGAATGCCTGGGTGTCACCGTGGTTGAGCGTCTGCCTTCAGCTCAGGGTGTGATACTGGAATTCCAGGATCAAGTCCCCACATTGGGCTTCCTGAATGGAGCCTGCTTCTCCCTCTGCCCGTATCTCTGCCTCTCTCTCTTTCTGTCTCTCATGAGTAAATAAATAGAATCTTAAAAAAAAAATACTTTATTCTGAATGGTTCTCCTCAGGATTTCCATCTTACTTGTTTATTGATTCACTCATTCTTGTGAAGCATGATGCATTATTAGATGAATTTGAAGTACAAAAATAACCTCTGATACTTAAAGTCCTGACATGAAAATGCACACTCACTTTAAAAAGCTTTTGTTTTGTCTTCCAAACTTACAAATTGCAAAACATTCCAAGAATCCGTTTTTGTGCAGGGAATCTCATTTCATTTTACAGATTTAAAAAGTCAGATATGTAATGATATGAAATGTATAACTCCTGAACATTTCCTCTCATGAACTTTTCAGATTTATTTTATTTTATTTTATTTACTAAATATTTTATTTATTCAATTGAGGCAGAGAGATAGAGAGAGAGAGAGAGAGAGACCATGAGCAAGGGGAGAGGCAGAGGGACAGGCAGAGGGAGAAGCAGGCTCCCCAATGAGCTGGGAGCCCGAGGTGGGGCTTCATGCCAGGATCCAGAGATCATGACCCCAAGCTGAAGGCAGACACACTTAACCATCTGAGCCACCTAGGAGCCCCTGAACTTTTCAGATTTATATATGCAACTGTCTTCTTAACATTTTGGGTTGGATACAAAATACAGATTTTAAATTTCATTAAAAAGAAAGGGAAGAAAAGGAAAGCTAAGGAAAGAATTTAAGGGAGGGGAGGAGGAAAGAAAGAGAGAGGAAGGAAGGCAAGAAGGAAGGAAGAGAGGAAGGAAGGAAGGAAGGAAGGAAGGAAGGAAGGAAGGAAGGAAGGAAGGAAAGAAGAAAAGAACACAATTGTAGATTACATACTCTGTCTCTGCGTATCTGCTCTCCTATTAGCTTTTCTGTCTTGGTAAATCCCGAAACTGTATATGCAGCTGCTTGGGTGGAGGAGGTGTGGAAAAATCTTACAGTTCATTCTTCTCTTTCCTCCAACCTCAAACCATATCTACTCTAATTCCTAATATATCATGTATTTGACCAGTTTTTATTTCCTATCTCAGTAGGGTCTTTTCCTAGACTATTTCAAGGATTTTGACATTGGTTTACTTCAGTTTGCCTACTTCTTTACTTTTTGAGACTTGCATTTTCTCTCCCGAACACTCCCTAAACTTTACTTTCTGAACTTAAATTCCTCACCAACAACCAGAACATGCCTCCCCATTTCTCATCAATCTTCCTCACATTTGCTTATTCCTAATCATGAATCATAATATGACTTTTGCTAACAAAACTTACTTGAATCCATTCTTCCTTTGACTTATCTCATTTCTGGACAACTGAATTTGTTGATTTCTTCAGTTTAATCCTTTTCTGAACTCAGAGATTTTTTTCTTTTCTTTCTTTCTTTCTTTCCTTCCTTTCTTTCTTTCTTTCTTTCTTTCTTTCTTTCTTTCTTTCTTTCTTTTCTTTCTTTTCTTTCTCTCTCATCTGCCTGGAACTCCTTTTCCATAAATCTCATACAGATGTTTAATTTAGGTATTATCTTCTCATTATTAACAGCATCAGAACTGGTGAATTCATACTGATCTCACTTTGATTATATAACATTCCATTTTTGTGGGAAGAGAAAGAGCATAATTTTGGAAATAGTTATTTGAGATAAGAAGGCCAAAGATATAAATTATTCTTGGATATCCATTTATCTTCTGTATTCATCATAGTAACATCTACAAATGCTTTAATCAGAAAAATTACTCTACTAGTAAAAGTAATTATAATAAAATGCAATCATTGGAAGCAATTTCAGTAAATATAATGAGTGAAATCCTTAATTATACATTTGAAAGAGAATAAAAAGTTTTTGGGTTTTACAAACGTGAAAAGTAACAGCATAAATTAATCTATTTTGAAAAAAATAAGTTAATCTATTTTGAATAATAAAAGTCAATCAAACTGCTTAGTAAGAAGATAAAAATCATTAATAAATTTCTCTATTATGGCTTCTCTATAATACTTTGTCTTTAAATAGGCACTATAAAATAATTTTTAATTTTTTTAAAGATTTTAATTATTTATTTGACAGAGCACACATAATCAGGAGAAGTGGCAGACAGAGGCAGAGAGAGAGGCAGGCTTCCTGTTGAGCAGGGAACCCAATATGGGGCTTGATCCCAGGACTCCGGGATCATGACCTGAGCTGAAGGCAGATGCTTAACCCACTGAGCCACTAAGGTGTCCCTAAATTTTATTATGAAAAAATTAGATGAAAGAAGACTAATATGATTCCTTATGTGAGCATCACATAGCTTCAATAATTATCAACTGAAGTCTAACATTATATTATTTATATCTTAACTGCTTCTATAAACCATACTTTTACATATGTAAAAGCTTAAATATGTATCTTTAAAAAAGAATTTCTTTAAAAAAAATAATGTCATAATCATATGCAAATTTTAAAACCGTATCCTTTAAAAATCATTGTTCTTATGTTCCCATTGTCTTAAAAATTCCATTACTTTCATTTTGTTTGAACCAAAATTATTGTAATTTATATATACATGCACATGTTCACACTACACTCATTTATCTTCAAGTTTTGTCTCTGGTTTTGTTTTGTAATTTATTTGTTGACAAAATCTTTTTCCCATAGGATCATATGCAGTCTGTATGTTATTGATTACACCTTCATACTATTTTGGGGACATTTCTCTGACATCTGTGTTTCTGTGTTTTTAAAATGAGTAGCTAGATCTATAGGTTTCAACAGAATCAGGTCTAACATTTGGGCAGGACTATTTAAGTAGTATTATAAGTAGCATTTAAGCATATTATGTTCTTTCATCAGATACTAGATGGTGTATGACTGTCTCCTTTTGTGATGTTATCAGTTGTGCTAATTGATATCTATATTTCCTTTTCCATGATAGGTTTATTAAAGGGAATTTAATTTTTCTTAAAAATGTGAATCATAGTTCCATGATAATCATAGTACTTTTGGCAAAGTTTATTCATTAGAGTCAGTACATTTAAAGGTACGTTTAAACTTAGCTCTGATAGAATTATCATGAATTTTGAATGGAAATAATATTTATATCCTGTTTCAACAACTGATTACAATAAATGCATTTCTTTAAACATGTTTTATATAAAGATGTATCATAAAATAAGGATGATTTACAGTATTCAGATGAGGCAGTATTTTAAAACTATCAGTGGGATATCTTTCACATGTTAGAATTTAATATTTGATTTAAATAAATTTTTAAAATATTTGGCCATAGCATATATAGAAAATACACTCAAATAATTTTGGAATTTGTTTATAAAGCCCAAATCTAATAAGATGCAGTTAGTGTTATGGAAAATGTTGTTTCTCTTAAAGTTGAAGAAATTCTTTGCAATGAACTAGACCTAACTTTTTAATGCTCTAAGCAGTGACTTTCCAAGTTATCATTTCAATGAGTGGCTGCACTAATAGGAGAGTGCATATTTCTAAGCATGATACTAAGCAAAATTGTGACGTAAAATATAACTGCCACAGTTTTTTAAAGTATTGTTGATAATCCCATTTTTTATGCAAAAGTAGCTCTTTTCATTTACTTCTATCATAAGGCCTTTCTTTTATTTCTCTAAACACACTATTCTACACCAATATGTATTATGTCACCACTGAAGTTTTCTTTCTTTTTTTGTACTTTTTTTCTAGAGTGTCCTGTCACACTAATAATACACACACGACTCAGCATGTTCAGATTTATATTCTGTAATAGCTAGTGTGTATGTTCTGATCTAAACAAAGTAATCTTTGGTATTTTTGACTTTATACTTTATCTTCCCATTTATTTTTTAAAAAATTTTTAAAAAGATTTTATTTATTCATGAGAGACAGAGAGAGAGAGAGAGAGAGAGGAGCAGAGATAACAGGCAAAGGGAGAAACAGGTTCCACACAGGAAGTCTGATGCAGGACTCGATCCTGGACTCCAGGATGGTGCCCTAGGCTGTAGGCAGGCACTAAACCGCCAAGCCACCCAGGGATCCCTATCTTTCCATTTAAATTTAAAAACTATTAGGCAATTTTCTATGAAAGTGACATATTTATTATACATCATGAAATAATGCATATAATTAATTTGTCTTTAAATGGAAATCTTTAGGATGAATTTCTTAATTATATAATCTCATTTTAGCTTTACTTTTATGTTTAGCAGATATTAAGGTTTCATATAAACAGTAATGCCGTGGAACAATCAGCAGAAGTGTTTTAAACTGTGTAATCTACCAGTTGGTGACACTAATTTAATAGCAATCATTGAGGCTGGCTTATATAAGGGACTATTATAGTTAGCTTTATGGGAAATAAATTATACCATGTACTACCAGGTTAATAATGGATGATATGCTAAACTATTTGACTTGTCTCTCTTAATAAGTATACTTGGTTTTGCAAATAGAAAAAGCTTCTAAGTCATCTATCCTATCAAATCTCCCTACATCTTGAGTAGCTAGCTACCTGCTATGTGTTATAACTTTTTGTACATTTTCATGTTCCATTTTAAATTCCAGTGTAGTTAACATTTTTCATTATTGTTGATATCAGGAATATTATTTATTGTGGAAATGAAATCCTTTTCATATTTGTAGCAAATGTTTATACTCATTATACAACTTCTTGTTTTCTGGTATGTTTTAAAATCTGTACATTTTTATTTAGTAAAAGGTACTTGTCTTCTATTTTTGTATGTTTTCTGTTTTGCTAAACATTTTCCAACATTAAAAAATAATTTCCATAGTTTTTGTAATTTTATTTGAACTATCAAGCTTATTCCAAGTCTGTATTCAAATGAAGGCTTTTTTCTGGCAAGCCAAGAAATAAAGACCCCAGAAAAAATTTTGTAAAATTACCTTTTTCATTTTCTCCTTCTATTTGGCGTTACTTTCCTATGGCTATTTCTTTTTCAGTTACATTCCACATGTGGGCAAAGAAAGTTTGGAAGATCCAAGATTGCATAACCCTTCTTCTAACTAGTGATCCTAGAGGAATAAAGACCCTCTCTTTCCCATAAAATATGTATCAGATCTCAGTAAAAACCCTAATTTGCTTGATTTGGTTCACAAAAGGAAGAGAGGACCTCTCAGTCACCCTAGAAAATCATCACTCTGAGGCAAGTAGTGGGTGTGGGAAATCTGACAGGCAGTCCCAGGTGGACCATATGCACTGAGAGAGAGAGAGAGAGATGGGCACAGAATATGCACATACTTAGAAATGTTTCTGAGAGCTGACATTTTGTTTGACTAACCCTGAAATTCATACTATTGTTTCATCATATAAAGGAATAAAGACCCCCAACCAAATATAAACAAATTATATCAAGATATTTTCAGATGAGATCCTTAAGTGTTTCGAGTGGTTCTACAGGGAAGAGTGCATCAGTTAGCATGTAGTGTTCTATGACTGAAAAATCACATTTTCCTCCCACTATCTCATTTATTTCTTATCGTTTCCATTCTGTACTGAAATGCCCATCTCTTTATATACATGTTCACCTTTTTCACTGGAGTGTTTATTTTTAAAGTTTTTGTCTTTGATAATTCCAACAACTGGGACCTATCTAAGACTAGTTTTGTTTATTACTTTCTCTACTGATGGTACATCCATTTCTTGTTTCTTTGTGCATTTTGTAAGTTTTGGTTGAAGTTGGATATTTTCTGTAAGCTTAAAACACTTAGGAAAATCGTATCAATGCATGCAGACACATTTCTTTTTTCTGCCAGGTTTTTACTGTGGGTTGTTGAGTCAGTCTATTTCAGAATTGATCTGGGTTTGGTCCTGTTGTTGCTATGGTTATTTGCACCTTACCACAGGCTTCAAATTCCTCTAATGTTACCTTGTTTTTAGTGTGGGAGTTGGATTGCTTAAGAATTTCAGGGATGTTGCTCTACCCTCAGTTTTAGGTCTTCCCTTTGTGACTACTCTTCGAGAAGATTACTCATGCTTCTAAATTTCCTCAGTGGTAAATTGTGTTGTCATTTAGTACTTGCTAGCCTAAGGTTTGGGGTGGAGACGGGCCTACAGTAAATTTCCTATTGTCTCGATTTAGCCTCAGACTCAGGCAGACCTTGTATCCCTGAGTCATGAAGGTGAGGTTTTCTCAATGGTCCTCTCTGTGCTCCACTTGTAGGGTGACTTGAATGGACTGAAGCTAGATTTCCTCGTTCACCTCCTAGGAGTAGCGGGAGTACGTTTCTGATCCCTTCTCTCGGCTACAGTGGACCTTAGCCTGAGTTCCAAAGGCAACAGTGTTTGCGATTCTTCTCCCAGTATCTTGAGGCTTTGCCTCATGGGAAGAAAGTAAAGAGGATTCTTCTGAGGTGTGTCTTTCCCACAGCATGTGCTGCTCCCTTCCTCTAGGTTATACAACAAGAGATTCTTGTTCTGGCCCTTCATCCTGATTCCAGTCTTCCTCGTGCATAGCTGTCTTAGTCATTCCATGCCGCTATAATTAATCATCATAGCCTGGGGGCTTAAATAACAAACATTTTTCATAGTTGGAGAGGTAGAAAAGTCCAAGATCAGGATGCTGGCATATCTTGTGTCCTATAATGGCCTACTTCCTGATTTGCATCTGGTCTTCTTCTCTTTGTACCTTACAAAGAGAGAGAGTGAGAGAGTGTGTGAAAGAGAGTGAGAAAATGAGTGAGAGAGCTCTCTCATGTCTCTGCTTTTAAGGGCACTAATCTCACTCATGAAGGCTCTACCCTTTGGACCTAATGTACCCACAAAGGCCCTGCCCCCTAACAGTATCACATTAGGGTTAGAACTTCACCATATAAGTTTAGGGGGTGACATAAACATGCAGTCCATAACTACCCAATTAGGTTCATGGACAATAGCTTGGGAGTGAATGTGGATCTGGATCTGAGGTTCTCAGGGTTTTATGTATCCTCATAATGGCCCACATTTGTCTTTAATAATTTTTTGAAAATATAACCTGCATTATTTGTAGCAGTTTGTATATCACATGGCATCTTCTGGATGTATGCAAATGCTTGTGATTGGTAACTCCTTGGAGTTGACTGTCTTCCCTTAGATTTCAGATTTGCCTTGTCCTTATTTTTTTTTTCTGAGAAGTTCAAGAAGAGTTTTGCTTTTTTAAAAGTTATCTCGTATTTTTTGTTGAATGGTGGGATTAGCATACTTTCTAGTTTTGTTTTGTTTTGTTTTATTTCCATCTATGGCGAACCCAGAATTTACCTGCTATTTTAATTTATTATTATGAATCATTTTAATTTACAACGTTTGGGTTGCTTATTCATATTTTCCTCAAAATATTTATTGAACAGATAATTTTATAAAGTCTATGCTAGTTTTAGACAGCATACAAAAATAAATATAATCATTGTTGGGATAATGGGAAACTATTGCTCACTCTTAATGTTTTTTTTTTTTTTCACATGGAGGACATACCATTAGAATATCTTTGATATCCCTCTTTTCCTCCTTTATTTATGGGAAGATGAGTGGTATTTTGTCAGTGACTTTGAGAGTAGACCTGGGAATGTGTAGCTCAGTCCACTATTTTTCTCTAATTTTACAAGTCAGATTACTGGGAGCCCACATTTTGTTCTTCAGGACAGATTTTTTTTTCAAGCTGACTATACATGGTAATATCTGAAATAATTCCAAAGCTACCTATCGTTGGGTAAGTTTTCTATGGGATTCGGCATTAGAATCTGTCACTGCCTTTCAACTATATCACCTTCATTCATAAAATAAAGCAATAATATTAACAATAATAAAATTCTATTTTATATTCTGTATGCCTTATTATTCTTTGCCTATCTCAAGTAGATTTCTAATAAAGATAGATAGAAAAAGATATTACTTTCAAGTCCCTTCAAATAATAAGCAGCAGCATTATGACAGTCATTAATATTTTTGATTGATGTGTTAATTTGCTAAGACCTCAATGCAATATCTAAAATAGTCCTCACAATTGTTATGAGGTTGATAGGAATATTTTTTCTTACGGTATATTATGGCCACTTATCTTAGTATCATCATGACTCATAATGATAACCTTTTAAAAATTCCTACCTCATAGAATTTTTAGCCGATCATTTCTATTTATTCCGCTCTGCTCCATTGCAGCTGTTTTCAACATGTGTACTTATTCCTTGCTGTATAACCAGTTATCAACACCTTAGTGGCTTAAAAAAACAATTAACTCATAGTTTCTGTGGATTGAAAATCTGGGTGAACCTTGACAAGAGGCCTCTTGCTCAGGCTCTGTCACAGGCTATCACTTAGTTGTCACCTGGGACTCCAGCCTCCTCAAAATGTGCCTGGGGAAGGATCTGCATCAAGCTCACTGACATGGTTATTGGCAGGTCTCAAGTGTTCTTGACTTTTGGCCTGAGATAACAGTTGATTGCCTCATGGACAAGGTAGCTCACAACATTTTGAGAGAGAAAGGGAAAGGGAGAAAGAGAAGTGGGGTGTGGGAAGAGGAGGAGGGTGCTAATATAAGTGGCATATCATCTCTGTTGCCATATTCTATGCATTAAAAGCAAGTGACTAGGTTAAGCCCACACTCAAGGGGAAAAGATTATAGAAGTGCACGGGAGCTAGGAAGGGACACATGAAGTGGCGGCACTTAGTGTTAACAACCATGATTATACATAAGACCTTGGTTTGTATTTTCACTACCCCACCTCTGACATTTTAAACCTAATGCATCAGTCTTTGATTTCAAGCGCTTATCCTTTCCACTGTCTCACACATTGTCAGCCAATTCAACAGTGCTATTCAGACTTCAGGGCTTTCACTCTTCTTTCTTCAACTCTCTGTATCTCTGTTTTCTCTTCTTTCTGAGCTCTAAAACTTTTATGGAATGTACTCATTATATTACTGACACTGTAGTCAAGAGCTGAAAATCTTGTTTTCTTTTACATTGCTCTTTGTAATAGAGTTTCTGAAGTTATTATAGGCAAGGAAAAGTGTACAAATAGAATACCATTTCATTATTGTATATGTGACCAATTTATGGATGCAGCTTTGGGTGAACACTGTTGAACTGTTCATCTTGAACCATTATAGGGTCCAGAAAGCACAACTCCCTATTAAGCTTCAGGGACAGCTGGGTGGCTCAGCAGTTGAGCATCTGCCTTTGGCTCGTTTTGTGATCCCGGGTTCTGGGATCCCTGCAGGTAGCCTGCTTTTCCCTCTGCCTATGTCTCTGCCTCTCTCTCTCAGTGTCTCTCATGAATAAATAAATAAAATCTTAAAAAAAAAAAATAAAGCTCCAAAGAAATCATAGATTTTTAACCATTAGCCTTTACTATACTAGTGGTTATTGTGGAATAAAGGATCTGATGGGTTTTACCACTCTGATTATCATATTCTCAATTGCAAAGATTCTTTTAAAAAAAAGTCAAGGGAGTAATACTAACAAAATCCATAGTAAGTTTTTTTTTAATACCACATAAAATTTTAAAAATATATTTTCTAGTGCTTTTAACCTCACCTTCTTTCCTTCTCAAAACCAGATGACAACCTTGCTTCTATGAGGGAAGTCTTTAGGCTCATCCACCAGTTTATCTTACTGTGTATCCATCCCTGTTTCTTCATTTTGCCTTCTCCAAAGAGATCAATTTCTGCCTATGCAAAGTAAAATCCTATCTCTATATGGTAGAGACTGACCCTTTATGTCTTTCTAGCAAAGTAAGTACATCACATTTCTAGTTCACTGTGTATCTTTTCCTTTCCAATCAGTTTCTCTCCCTGAGCATATAAATGTGTTTAAGTTTTTAAGACCTTAAAAAAAAATTCTGCCATGATTCCACAACTCTTTATAGCAACTTTAAAAAGGAAACCTTTGCTCCCAAACTACCTTTTTATTACCCATTCACTACTTAACCCACTTAAATCAGACTCCTGTACTCAACTTCCCAGTGAAACTTTTCTCGCTAAGGTTATCAATGACATTTACTACTAAGTACATTGAGCACTCTTTAGGCCTTATCTTAATTAAACTCTTCTGTAGGTATTTGACATTCTTGATCATTCTTTTTTTTTTCCTTTGAAATTCCTCATGGACTTTACTAAGATCTTTATGTGGCTCAAGCAGGCATCAGTTTATACCTGCCTTCAAAATTGCTCAAGGTAAAATGAATTCAGCCAAGCTTTATAAAACGGAACTTTGTGAGAGCTCATTCTTAAGTCAACTGTGCAGCAAAGTAAATTCAAAACCATTATCTGAGGTTAATTTTGACTGGCTTGCCTGGAGACACTCTTAAGGCTTCTCTCCTCATATACATTGGATGTTCTTCAGTTCCACATGCTTTTATTTTTAGACTGTTCAGCTTTCGTGGAAGATTATTAATCCCCGAATACATTGCTCAATGAATACCTTATAATAGTTTTCAAGCATTCATTTACTGGGGAATATAATCTTGTGTTTAACTTCTGTGACCTTTTAAAAAATAATCTCAATCTGGAGAAATGATATTGAGGGAGGAATAGTGGTTAAATATATGCAAAATACCCCCTCTTTTAGAAAAGCCTGTGCACTACCACACTAATTTTTCCCTAACAAGAGAGATGACATATATATATATTGTATTTTGTTGATTCCATATAAAGCTGTATGTGGAAGACACAACATGATATGCCATTAAGAACTTGTGTTTTGGAATAAGACAACTCAGGGTTTGAATCAGTTCAGTGAAGTCTGAATTAGGTAATCATGTAAAGTATTATTTCCACTCACTAAACCTAAAGAAAATCATAATAATATTCACCTTAAGTGTAAGTTTGCGTTCAATTTCAGAAAAAAGTCATGCCAGCAGTATTCAGTATACTATTTCATCTTGCTTGCACTAATAGTACTTTTAATATTACCACTAATATTGAAGTTCTCAGAAATCGGAAGCTTCTTTCATACATGTGCACATAGGAGTTTATCATGAGACTATAGGACCTAGTCTCTGTTTATCAGCCAGCAAACTATGTGTAATGCCTTTTCTATGTCTTGGGAATCCTCTTTTTTTCCTATATGATCACCATGGTTTATAAGTTGTATATGGTTTATTTTAATAGTATTCACATGTATTTCCTAAAATGTGTGTGAGGAGTATATGTATACATTCTTTACCTCATTCACTCAAGATATAAACTTGGGGGTTAGAAACTTTTTTGTTCCTGTGTTTTGGTTAGATTTTTAGATTTTTAGGGTCATTAGTTTATACAATAAGTGATCATTAGGAAACATTTCAAAAACAATTACCAATTGTATGCATACATAAACAAATGATGAAATGCAGTATATTATGACTATTTGGAGTTTTATCTTATATCTGTTCAAGATTGTATCAATAATTTTAATAAATCTATGTAAAATATAAAATTTGTAGATGACACTTGCAGGAAAGCACAACAAAGATATCTGGTAAAAAATTGTATGTAAAATTTTTACCTTTTGGGCACCTAAGGTAGCTCAGTCAGTTAAGCATCCAACTCTTGATTTTGGCTCAGGTATGGTTCAAAATTTCTCTGTGCAAATACACAATGAAGAAAGTATAGCTTAATAGCAACACAAGTAAAAATAACTTTGGGATTTTTAAGCTTAAATGGGTTTTATAGGATTTATATTCCAGGAACATGCAATAGACATATTTTTCTTCTTCTTTCATTTTAATGCAACTAAAAATCCATCAAATTATATTTAAAACAATTAGAAGATGACTCTGAAAGTTGAGGGAAAGAAGACAAATCAGGTAGGGATCTGGGGATACAAGGAACTTCATTGTAGTGAAACTCCTGTTTTATTTATTTGTTTAACCTCATATATCACATGCATATTTAGAACTGAAGAAACTAGAACTAGAAATACCAAGGAGCAGACAAAAGAAATGTCCCAACAAAAGTCTTTTCTCTCTAGCCAAAGGATCAGGAAAGAGTAGCCTAACATTACAGAAAACTTGTAGAAAAAACTGTGTTTTCCAAACCAACACCCCCAAAAATTGTTGCCACCCACCCACATCCCTGCCAGGACAGGCCCAGTGGAAAGCCTAAAATTTTGTATTCCCTAGGCTGAAATGATATTATCAGGTTCCTAATTGACATTATAGAAAAGTCTACCAAACACCCACAGAATTCATAGTCTCTTCAAGTGCTTGTAAAACACATACCAAGATAGACCAGAATCTAGTCCTTAAGAAAAAATCTCAACAAATTTAAAAGAATTTAATTTTTTTAAAAGCATGTTCTCTGACCTCAATGACATAAAACAGAAAGACAATGAGAAAATTCCCCAGACACTAGGAAACAAAACAGCACACTTCTAAATAATCTATGGGTCAAAGAGGAGCTCTCAAGCAAACACACACACACACACACACACACACACACACACACGTGTTGAAGTGAATGAAAAGGAATCCAAGAAACTATAACGTATTAAAATATATGGGAACATTTGTAGCGAAAAATTGCATATAAGAACAGTAGAAATGTCACAGATAAACATTCTAAGCGTCCATCTTGTATCAGTCACCTTGGGCTACCAAACAGAAGACTATATAGGCTGGGTGGCTTAAGCAACTGAAATTTCTTTTCTCACAGTTCTTGAGACTGGATGTCCAAGATCAAGGTGCCAGCAGGATAATGTCTGGAAAGAACTCTCTCCTTGACATAGATGGTTGCTTTTCACTGTGTCCTCACGTGGTGGAGACAGAGGACAAGTTCTCTGATGTCTCTTCATCTAAGGACATGGATTCTATTGGGTCAAGGCCTCACCTTTTTGACCTCATGTAACCTTCTTCAATTTCTCATCTCCAAATACAGTCACATGAATTTGGGGATCAGGAGGATAAACACTCTATAACATGCATCATGAAATGAAGCAAAGTGAAGTCAAAGCAAACAGAAGGAAGGTTATAAAGATATAAGTAGAAATAAATGAAATTTTAAAGAGAAAAAGCAATAAAGTCAATGATATAAAGACCTGATCCATTGTAAAGATCAATGTATCAGATAAATTTCTTGACAAATAAGAGATAAAACACAAATATTTGAACAGGAACATCACTATAGACCCTGAAGATTTATTAAAAGGGTTAAGAGAATACTGTAAAAAAAAAAACCCTGCACATATATATCGCTTGAAAATCACAAGCTACTACAATTAATCAAGTATAAGTCAATAATTTGAATCATCCTATAACTATTCAGGAAATTGAATTTCTTTAAAAACAACTGAAAAAGAAAACTCTATGTTCAAATGATTTTCTTGGATAATTCTCCACAATATCTAAAGAATGGATTCTACACAGTTTCTTATAGGAAACAGAAGAGGAAGAAATTCTCCCAATTTTTGTTTCTTTTTTGGTTAAATTAGAATTTTGCTGATACCAAAGCAATAAGAGGACTGTCCAAAAAGAAAAGAAAAGAAAAAAGGAAATAGATACAGAGAAAAAACTAGCATCTGTCATGTATATAGAAGCAAAATTTGTAACAAAATATTACCAAAAAATATTTACAATATATAATAACTTTGCAGAATGCCCAAATTGAATTTGAATTCATTCAAAATGATCCATGACAGTAAGAGATTAAAGAAGATAAAGTCCACGTTCATATTAACTGAAACAGAGAAATTGACAAAATTCAACACACATTCATTATAAAAACTGTCAGAAAAAGAGGAATAAGGGGCCATTTTGAAAATTTCATAAATAGGTTCTACAAAAGGCCTTCCACTAACATTGTTCTTAAAGTTGAACTAACAATGCTTTCTGTCTAAGATCTGTAATGAGGCAAAGACATTTACTGTCTCATCATTAAGCAATAGAGAACTAGAAGTTCTAGTTAATACAATAGGACAAGGAAAGGAAATAAAAGCATACAGACCAGAAGGGATCATTAAAAGTGTCTCCTTTTACAGGTGACATGATCATCTCTGCTTAAATCCCTAAAAGTCTATAATTTTTAATAATCATTTTTAAATTATTGAGATAATCTACATAACATTGTATGAGCTTCCAGTGTACAACATAATGATATGTTTATATTGTGAAATGCTCACCACAGTAAGTCAATAACATTCATCACCATATTAGTTACAGTTTTTTTTCTGTGATAATAACTTTTAAGATTTACTTCCTTACCAAATTTCAGATAAATTTTTAAATAATCATAAAAGAAATCAAAGCATGTCTAAGTAATTAAGAATCAGAGACATGTCTTGCTCATGGTATGAAAGCTTCAACATAGTAAAGTTGTCTGCTTTGCCCAAATTGAAGAGGTTTAGGGTACTTCCTATCCAAATCCCAGCAAGATTCATTCATTCATTCATTCATTCATTCATTCATTTTTTATTTATTTTTTATTTTTTTTTAATTTTTTAGATATATGGGGCGGAACAGGGAAGAGAGAGAGAGATTCTTAAGTTCTAAGACCAGCTCAGAGTCCAACAAAGGGCTCAGTCTCACAACCTGGAGATCAGAATCAAGAGTCAGACACTTAGCAAACTGAGCCACCTAGGCACATTGCAAGAATCTTTATTATAAATATAGTTATTTATAAAATTTATATGGAAAGACAAAAGAAATAGAATAAGGAAAGAAAGAAAAGGAGGGGCATTATACTATCCAATTTTAGAACTTCCTGTTTCGCTACAGTAACCAAGACTGTATGATGTTGACACACACAGAGATAGACACAGAGATCAGTGGAATTGAATAAAGAATTCACAAACAGACCATACAGATATTTTTCAACTGATTTAATACATGAAGTTACAGATGCAATTTAAGGGAAGAACAAGAGCTTTTGCAAGAAATGGTACAGAAGCAATTGGACATAGATTGCCAAAAAAAAAAAAAATCTTCAGGATCTAAGGCTAAGCAAAAGTTAGTTCATTTGATACATAAGCATGACAAATAAAAAAGAAAATTGGATCAATTGGCTTCATCAAAATTAAAAATTTGCTCTATAAATATCATATAAGAGGACAAAAATTCTAGGTACAGGCTAAGAGAAAATAATTATAATTCATTAGAGATGGTAAATAAGTATGTTTAAGATGTTCAACATCAGTAGCCTTTAGGAAGTTTATTATTAAAACTAAAAAAAGAAGAGTACCTGGGTGGTTCAGTTGGTTGAGCCTCCAACTCTAGACTTCAGTTCAAATCACAGCATCAGGATTGTAATATAGAGCCCCTCATAGGTATCCACACTTAGCACAGAGTCTGCTTGAGAGATTCTCCTCCTCTGCCCCTCACCTGCTGTGCGCTTCTCTCTCTCTCTCTGAAATAAATAAATAAATCTTAAAAAAAATAAAATGGTACCACACATGTATCAATATCACTAAAATAATAAACAGTGACACCAGTAAACAATAGTAAGGATCTGGAGTAACTTTAACTCACGGTGATGGCGAGAATGTAAAATAGTACAGCCATCTTGCAAACCTTTGGCAGTTTTTTTTTTTAATTTTATTTATTTATTCATGAGAGACACACACAGAGAGGCAGAGACAAAGGCAGAAGGGGAAGCAGAGGGCTCCTACAGGGAGCCCAATGTGGGACTCAATCCCAGGACCCTGGGATCACACCCTGAGCCAAAGGCAGATGCTCAGCCACTGAGCCACCCAGGTGCACCCCTTTGACAGATTCTTAAAAAAGTAAACATGCAAGTATTCCATGTACCAGCACTTAGATTCCTGATCATTTATATTAGAGAAATGACAACATGTTGATACAAAGCCTAAACCTGAATGCTTATCCTTGCTTTTTTTATAAGAATCAAAAACTGGATTCAAATGTCCTCCAACAAAAAACAGTTAAGTAGACTGCAGTACCTTCATACTATGGCGTACAACTGAACAATTACAAAAAACAACAAACAAACAAAAAAACAATCAGAAAACTACTGATACATGCAACAACCTGTATATTTCTACCGAGAGGGAAATAAACCTCAAAAGGTAGCATACTGTATTGATCCCGTATATATAACATTCTTGTAATTATAATATAATAGATAATAAAAAGAGATTAGTGGTTGCCAGGTGTTTGAGAGGGTGTGAATTTGAGAAGGAAGTTGGTATGTTTATATGAAGAAAAAATGAGGGATCCTTGCGGTGAACTACTTTTTGTTTCTTGATGGGATCAGTGTCAGTATTCTGGTTGTGATATTGTACTATAGTTTTGCAATCCATTCTGTCTTTGGAAGGAACTTAATAATGGATCTATAAGAACTCTCTGTATTATTTTTGCAACTGCACGTGAATCTTAAATTATCACAAAATAAGAAGCTTAGCTAAAAAAGAAAAAAAATACAGAGGCATGTGTCTTACAAAATTTCAGCATGATCTATAACACCCTTAATATTTAGGAAAAAAAATATGTTTTTGGCATTTAACATGCATAGTCCAAAATCTAGCCAGGATGACTGGATTTAATTCTTCATAAACACCTTGAGTGTTTTAGACTAATTGGGGTTTATTTATAAATGGAAAACAGGAATGAGGAATAATTTAAAATTGTATGATATGCTGAATTAGCAACTATATTCAAATATTTGAAAATTTATACAGTCATATTTTCTTTTTCTTTAAATGAATACTGGAAGTAATGGCAGAAGTATCAGTGACACAGGTTTCATTCATCAATGAGGAATTCTATTTATAATATTTAATACCTATTAATTGATTTTTACCTGGGGATATTATAAATACTTGATGTATAATTCATTTAGTCCTGAAAACAACATAATGTGCTCATTAATTATATTACCCACATTTTACAGATGATGAATATAGAGGGCTAATATTAGCCTGTAACAGGGATAATTTTTGAGTCAAAACAGTTTGACATTGAAGCCTTTGCTATTAATAATTGTGCTATAGTATTTTTGCTATATGTTAGTATGTTTTCCAACTACAGTGGAATGAACTAGAAATACATAACCAGGGCGGCCCCAGTGGCCCAGTGGTTTGGCACTGCCTTTGGCCCAGGGTGTAATCCTGGAGTCCCGGGATTGAGTCCCACATCGGGCTCCCTGCATGGAGCCTACTCTGCTGTGTCTCTGCTCTCTCTATCTCTCATGAATAAATAAAATCTTTATAAAAAAAGAAATACATAACCCAAGAAAGTTTATTAGCCTCTTTATTCACTAATCCTGTCATTTGACATCTATAGACATATTTCCGAATTTCCTTAATTCAGATAATGTCAGCAAGTTTTCCTTGAACAGTACTTTGTTGTTTGAAATAATGTAATTGAAAGAACATCCTATATTAAAATTTATATGTATAAGAATATATAAAAATTAGGGATCCCTGGGGGTGCAGCGGTTTGGCGCCTGCCTTTGGCCCAGGGCGCGATCCTGGAGACCCGGGATCGAGTCCCACGTCGGGCTCCCGGTGCATGGAACCTGCTTCTCTCTCTGCCTGTGTCTCTGCCTCTCTCTCTCTCTGTGTGACTATCATAAATAAATAAAAATTTAAAAAAAAAAACTTTAAAAAAAAATCTTTAAAAAAAAAAGAATGTATAAAACTTAAACATAAAAGGACATGTCTTTAAATGTATATTTTCTCTGTATATGTAAATTTATATATATATGTAAGAATATAAATATAAATGTATATATATAAGAATATATAAAACTTAAACATAAAAGGACATGTCTTTAAATGTATATTTTCTCTGTATATGTAAATTTATATATAAGAATATAAATAGATAAATGTGTATATATAAGAATATATAAAACTTAAACATAAAAGGATATTTCTTTAAATATATATTTTCTCTATATGTATTCTTGATATATATTATATGTAAATATGTATTCATGATTATATATACATATTATATATATATATATATATATATATATATACACTATGTAAATGTCAATCAGGAAAAATATTTCCTCATATTCACGCTTATGCCTGATTTTGTTTAATAATGAAAGCATTGTATACTTTCAGTTGTTTTGATAATCTATAAATCTTGTTGCCTTGGAGCATCTAATTCATTGATGCTTAGGTGAATGCATGTCCACTGTATAGAATTCATTTTTTTAATGCAATGTTGAACTATGGGACTTGAAATCCAAGCAGTTTAAAGGGAAATATATCTTCTTAATTTCATTAGCTCTTGGTTGTAATTGTTGACTTATTATAATAGAGTTTTATGAAATGGAGGTCACAATCAGACAGGGCTGTGGGGACAGGGGAGATTTTCCTTTCCTATCACATGTAAAGTCTGAAAAATAAGAAGAGAGAACAAACATTGGCCTACAATACAACCCACATCTGGAACTCCTCTCTTCATAAAAGTTTGGATGGAGTAATATTGGAGGATTTAAGAAAAATGCCTGAGGAAGTTCCATCTTTTGTCTTGTTTAGTTCTTTGCCTCCTACACCAACCTTGTTGCAGGCACATTTATGGAATCTTATTTAGTCTGGTTATTCAGAAGGAGAAACTTGCTTTAACTATTCTAAATTACCCTGCATTCTTATTTTATGTGAATAATATTCACATTGGAGAGGACAGTCTTAATATGGGGTAGCACTGTTGCCAAAAGCTATAGTGAACATCTTTTTTTATGATGATATTAGAATCACAGCAGACCCAAGAAGGCCAACAGAGATTATATAAACAGACCCAAGGGGGTTTGCAGAAACAATGATAGCTGATGTTGGCTGTCATGTCAGGGTAGATGGCCATACAAATTAGAATATGATATTGTCATTGCATATAAGATACATCAACCAATGACATCATCACATGATATAGGCAGATATCTACTCAGAGGAAAATCTGGACCAGTATTTTCTTAGCAGAGGCTACAGAAAATAAGTGTGGGATACTATTTTCACTTTACCATCGCAAGGTTAAGTCATATAAGTCTACTGTGAATCCACTCCATATCTTGAGAAGGAGTAGTAAGATAAATGTGGAAATTTAAAAAGAAATATATTTTACCTAAGAGACTATGAGTTTCCTTACAGATCTATGTGAGTTATTGAATTAGAATAACGTTCATAGATTTTAACAAATACTAATCTCTCCTATCATGTGAGAAAATTTAAGGGAAATAAAATGGTTTAGATACATGAAAAAAGGAAGGACAGAAAAAGATATGTTGTCTGTATATCTTAATATAATATCAGCAAATTTGGATCCCCATATTAACAATGGTAAAGTGTTATAAAATGGGGGGGAGGGCTATACTAAAGAAAGATTATAAATTCTATAGAAAGATCAGGGAAATTTTCACATGCAAGAAAGAAAGCCACATGTATAAAATTACTGGTTGAACAGAGATGCATCCGATGCTACTGCTGGGGAGAGCATCTTATACAGAGGAATGAGCCTTTGTAATATACTATACATTACTATACGTTTCAGTTTGTATTTGAAAGAAGGAGTTTTAGAATCGTCAACGTTTGAAGTGCAAATGGAGCTATGAATAACAAGATTGGGCTAGAGAAATATAAATAATTATGTCATAGATGGTGCACTTAAATGTTTCACAAAAAGAAAGGCTATGGTTTAATTTGTGTTTTGCCTTGATCATTCTCCCAATAGTATGAAAATTGATGTAAAAAGGTAAGATACACTGAGAGGGAGGATTACTTGAGAAGTAGTAGTTGTAGTCCCAGAGATTCAAGATGAAGACCAATTTAAAGTAAGTAATCAACTGTAAGGATAATTAGGTGAAAAGGTATTTGAGAGAAACTTAATGGGAGTCAGTCAGTTGTTGGCTAAGCTTATCGATAAAAGTAGAGATCTGGACTACTTCTTGAATCTGAGTTTTATGATTGGGTGGAAATTGATGCCATTGCATAGTTAGCAAAAGCAGGCATGAGGTAGATTTGAGCTAAGGAATAGGTCAGGGTCAAAGAAGAGAAAATGAACTTACTTTTTGTCATGTTGAATTCTTGTTATCAGTAGCACATCTAATAGGAGGTGTCCCACAAATATTCTGTTCAGATCTCAAAACTAGAGATCTGAATGTGGTTAGTTACATAGCTGTCATCTTTACATCTTTCTCAACTTACTGAGGAAAATTATATATTTTATTAATCTTTGAAGCCTCAAATGACTGAAATATCACATAAGTTGTCAGTTCTTATGGTTTCTCTCTCAAAAAATAAGTTTCAGTGAACTCAAGTTTCTTGTACTGTTCTAGTATTCTTATATTTTCTATGGTGTGGAGGTTGCGAATGCCTAAAGTTTTAAATTGGCATAGAATGCTTAAAATTATGTAACATATTGATTGAAGTATTCATGATTGTCCAATTATAATGATAAAAATAAGGTCATGGGAAAAAAAATAAATAACCACTCTTTTTAGTCCTTAGTGGCAGATTCATATGTGACCACTCATTTGAGCAAAAGAAATTTCTACATTTCTTCATAAACTGAAACTAATGTGGTTATTTATATGATGAGGTAGAAAGTAGACTTTAAAGATTTTGATTCAAATTCAACTGGAATAAGACATCAAATCAATATATTGAAATTATTCTATCATCCATCTTTCTTGAATGGATTGTATTGTTTTAGAAAAAGGTTAGTTTATTTTTTCATTCATTCTGATTAACTAACAATCTTGCCAAAAATGGAATGCCATGGCTAATGCATCAGTATACTCAACTCAAATGTTCAATATTTCTTAATACAAATAGCTTGTAATACCCAATAAAGTCACTTTTCTTTGACATGAACTAAAATATCTAATAAAGGGGTGACAAAAGCACTAAAATGAAAGCCATCATTATATTGAGTTAGAAAGATTTATTTAACTGGTTAGGATTCTGGCTAGAAATAACTGAATTCAATTTGTTAATAGTACTGTGAGGTTTTTATAGGCTGCAATTTTTTTAACTGTTCCACTGATAGTTCAACATTCACAGACTAGCTTTAGTTCCGCCATCAATCGCTGTGTGAATTTCAATTTACATTTTGGCAAACAACAGGAAATTAC